>NW_019394811.1:0-39139 GCF_000612105.2 Orussus abietinus | reverse complement strand
GCGGAGGATGTCCGTCCTGCGCCCTGGGCTCTACTCTGAGAGAAAAAATAACTTTCCAGGAAAAAAAATTCCTTTGTTATATTTTTTACTAATATTCCGAAAATTTTCAGACCAACTTTGAACGTAAAATTATTTTCGCGAAATCCCTTCCGCCAGATGTTAACGGGCGGTCCTCTCTGATTCTTACAAAATCAAATTTACTCGATCCGTAAAATTTCTTTAATATGAAACGTCCAGATTGCCGCGAGGAATTTAGTTGCTGGATGGAAAGTAAATTATTCGCTCAGGGTACTCCCGGACGCCCGCGATTATGACAATTTTCTTTCAGGAATGAAATCAATTAGACCGCGCTTGGGAATCCGGATAAATGTGCAATACGAACGGACTGCGCATCCTCGGATCGCAGGTCGTCGTTTTGCTAGCTTTTGGATCTGCTCGCGGAGTGATTCTTTTTTTTTTCTTTTTTAATCCGAAAAATCAGGGGATTGCCAAGCGTTCGAGACGTAGGGGGCTCTGCCCGAAGAGACTGCAAGAGTCGAAGAGGCTATATGCCGAAGCGGCCCCTTAAGAAGAGGGCAACTACGATGGCCTTCCATTCTTTCGAATGGACAGTCATCCATTTTTTTGGCTACGTTGTCCCTCACATTTTGTTTCTATATCATTTTGTCAGGATTGACGGAGAGAGACGGTGATCTATCGTTGCCATTAAAGTTTCTCGAGTCTTCATTTAAGTAATATAAATATTCTAGAGTTGTTGTCACTCCAAGTAATCTATAATTGAATATATTTTCCCTGAGTAAATTGTACGAGATTGATGTTCTTCGAAATTGTCTTGGCTTTTAGTCATTTTAGTAAGTTATTAGCTCTTTTATCCCCGTCTCTTTCTGGCTTTCCCAGTGGATTCGTTTGTACCTTTTTGTTCCCTTTCAGCTTTAGGTAGGCCACTTCGAAGTAGCTGACGACTTCCTGGTGTTTTTTCAATGTTCTGTTTTGCATGTTCTTTTGTTCCCCTTTCCAGGTTTAGGTGGACCACAACAAGATCCATTTTTTTCTTTTTCACGTCATCATTGGTAGTTCATCGCTGCAGATCTTGCTGAACTTCTTGGTAAGGGATGTTAAAAGATGTTAAACGATGTGCTAGGTAACCCGTAAATTTACATACATGGTAAAGGTCTTACATGCCACGGGATAAATTACAATGTAATGTTACATTTCATTTAAGTAAAAATGCAGGAGTGCAGTCAATAAACAATGCCACGGGCATTTATGCATCTTCAGATTCGTAGTTTTTCCATTTTTCTTTTTGTTGGACAACGCAGTTTCGCATTGAACCCAATTAGTGTACGCATTTTTTCCAAGTTAATCGAAGTATTGCGAAATAAAAAGCTGGGAAATAAATACCCTGCAAGTAATTAGGAGCCAGATAGAAAATAAATGAAATAGGAGGGCGCATTATATGCATTGACATCCATTTGGAGGAGGTGGACAAAGATTCCGTGGAACGCGGCCGAGGAAAGCAGACAAAGGGGTTGGAAAAAGGAAAATGAAAAATATGAGGGTATAGAAGGTGCGGAAATCGGAGAGAATTTTTTAATAGACAATATACATTTGCTGAGAACAGATAATGGCCGATATACGTTTGCTATACCTATAGACCTAATTTAGATGATTAATTTACGTATGTTCCACTTCATGGGTTGCCTGGGTTGCTGATGTAGAATATCAGCTTCACTCCTCGTGAATCTTAACCTCCACATAGAGAAGGTGGATGATCATGGATCTTTGCGTTTTTTAGTCCTGTCCCGGCTTTCTTTCATCCCCGATGGAAATCCCACATTTCACGGAGATCCAACTTTCTTCCTCCCTTCCTTCCTGAGGTTTTCATCGTCTATCAGACATAGATATTTATATATATCCTTTAGATGTTTTCTTAGGTATATGATAGACGATATACATTCGCTATACCTATAGACCTAATTTGGACGATTAATTTACGTATGTTCCACTTCATGGGTTGCCTGGGCTGCTGATGCAGAAGATCAGCTTCACTCTTCGTGAATCTTAACCTCCACATAGAGGAGGTGGATGATCATGGATCTTTGCGTTTTTTAGTCCTGTCCCGGCTTTCTTTCATCCCCGATGGAAATCCCACATTTCACGGAGATCCAACTTTCTTTCTCTCTTCCTTCCTGAGGTTTTCATCGTCTATCAGACGTAGATATTTATATTTATCATTTAGATATTTTTTTTAGGCGAATGATAGACGATATACATTTGCTATACCTATAGACCTAATTTGGACGATTAATTTACGTATGTTCCACTTCATGGGTTGCCTGGGCTGCTGATGTAGAATATCATCTTGACTCTTCGTGAATCTTAACCTCCGCATAGAGGAGGTGGATGATCATGGATCTTTGCGTTTTTTAGTCCTATCTCGGCTTTCTTTCATCCCCGACGGAAATCCCACATTTCACGGAGATCCAACTTTCTTCCTCCCTTCCTTCCGGAGACTTTCATCGTCTATCAGGGAGGCGTCAGATAATGGGGAAAAGTTTGAAGGAATCGACGGGGTGATATCTGTCGTCACGCTGGCATGGCCAATCATGTTTTATGAGTCCTTACCTCGTACTTACTTTTTTTTTCCCTTTACACCTATCATCGCTACATGTGAATTTAATGCCTATCTGTGAAAGGTGCGTATACACTGGCTAAATTTCCGGTTCCATAATAATATATTGACATATATAAACATTCATTATTACAGGAAAATACTCCTGGAAGTTTTCTTTAAAGTTGGCGTGAGATCCTTCGAACTGTAGTGCATGGGACATCGTGTAAATATTGGCGGATCTCCTTTCATCCTTGACAAAAAATCCTGCGCCTCCCATGTCATTGGGATCCCATCCTTTTACTCTCTTCCTTCCGCAGATTTTCATCGTTTATCAGCGGGGTGTCAGATAACGGCGAAAGTTTTGAAGGTATCGACGGGACAATACCCCTCGTAGCTGCGATATGGTCGATCATATTTCACGACTTCGGCCAACATATTCGTTCTCATTTGAAGACCATATTTCACGGAGCTAAGCGAAAAGCAAGTCGGTTCACTCTTAAGGTTAAGTGAAACACGTCGAGGAACTTGATCGACGTCGGTAAAGAAGATCTTTCTAAATGCCCACGTTGCAGAGGTTCGTTTTGTATGTTGGCAGCTGTGACGAATTATATTGGGTATTGTACTAAATGGCATACTCCACTTTTTCTCTTTCGTTTCTTATACAACAAATATGTCCATTCTGTGTCAGTATTTGTCAAGAATGACATAAGGTACTCAAGCCAAAGGATTCCAATTTCGCTGCGATCGAAAGTTGGAAGATGACTCGACCTGATCGATGATGACTTCTATCAGCAAAAAAGCTGCACATTATCCAGAAACGATAAGATACTCAAATCAAAAGATTCCCATTTCGCTGCAATCGATAGTTGGAAGATGATTCGACCTGATCGATGATTACTTCCATCAGCAGAAAAACTGCACATCATCTAAAAGCGATAAGTATTCAAGTCAAAGGATTCCAATTTCGCTGCAATCGATAGTTGGAAGATGACTCGACCTGATCGATGATGACTTCTATCAGCAAAAAAGCTGCACATTATCCAGAAGCGATAAGATACTAAAGCCAATAGATTCTAATTTTGCTATGATCGAAAGTTGGAAGATGACTCGACCTAATCGATGATTACTTCTATCAGCAAAAAAGCTGCTCATTATCCCAAAGCGATAAGATACTCAAGCCAAAAGATTCCTATTTCGCTGCAATCAATAGTTGGAAGATGACTCGACCTGATCAATGATGACTTCTATCAGCAAAAAAGCTGCACATTATCCAGAAGCGATAACATACTCAAGCCAAAGGATTCCAATTTCGCTGCGATCGAAAGTTGGAAGATGACTCGACCTGATCGATGATGACTTCCATCAGCAGAAAAGCTGCAATTATCCAGAAGCGATAACATACTCAAGCCAAAGGATTCCAATTTCGCTGCGATCGAAAGTTGGAAGATGACTCGACCTGATCGATGATGACTTCCATCAGCAGAAAAGCTGCACATTATCCCAAAGCGATAAGATACTAAAGCCAAAGGATTCCAATTTCGCTGCGATCGAAAGTTGGAAGATGATTCGACCTGATCGATGATGACTTCTATCAGCAAAAAAGCTGCAAATTATCCCAAAGCGATAACATACTAAAGCCAAAAGATTCCTATTTCGCTGCGATCGAAAGTTGGAAGATGACTCGACCTAATCGATGATGACTTCTATCAGCAAAAAATCTGCACATTATCCCAAAGCGATAAGATACTAAAGCCAAAGGATTCCAATTTCGCTGCGATCGAAAGTTGGAAGATGACTGGACCTGATCGATGATGACTTCTATCAGCAAAAAAGCTGCACATTATCCAGAAGCGATAACATACTCAAGCCAAAGGATTCCAATTTCGCTGCGATCGAAAGTTGGAAGATGACTCGACCCGAACGGCAGAATCCCGTTGCCATGTTCATGAATTAATTTTCCTCGGGGTGAACCGTAATTGCGGTTATTTGTCATCCCACTTCTTCCCCATTTCGGGAGTCCTCGGCATTTCCTCCTCTCCAGTCCACACTTCTTCTGGCATCCAATTCTGGTTCCATACCCAGCGACCAGCTTCTTCTTCATGGCCAAGCCCAGCAAAACGTTCCACCTCGCCCGACCATAACTCTTTGCCCCGACGTCGGCTCCATTCGGAGAGAAATCGCTGAGAAAATCACTGGGAGACTCAAAGGAGAAAATCACGCGGTCACGTTCAATGTCATTACGAAGGAAATTTAAGCGAGTTTGCAGAAACTGTGAGAAACGTTCAAGGGAAACCCATCATTCGGATTAGCAATTAGGACGCTGTCATGATCCGTCTGGTATTGGTGATGCTGGGCTGTGAATTAGAATCCCGTCTCACAGATGTTGCTGCTGATGAGTCAGAATTGCTTATCATGTTTCTGAGACGCGAATAATCAAATGCAAAAGCAATCTGGCTCGGATAATCCATGATGTTTGGTACATCAGCAATTAGCAGTTAGTAAATTGTCATGATGCGTGTAGTACTAATGATCTCAGAGTTGTGAATTAGAATCCCGTCTCGCCGATGTTGCTGATGATGTGCCAGAATTGCTTATCATGTTCCTGAGACGCGAATAATCGAATGCAAAGGCAATCTGGCTCGGATAATCGATGATGGTTGGTACATCAGCAGTTAGCAGTTCGCAAATTATGTTTTGTCAAGTACTGATGATTTTACACCTTTTAATTGGAATCTCGTCTCGCAGATCTTGCTGCTGATGAGCCAGAATTGCTTATCATGTTTCTGAGAGGCGAATAATCGAATGCAAAGGCAATCTGGCTTGGATAAACGATGATGGTTGACACATCAGCAGTTAGCAGTTAGTAAATTGTTATGATCCGTCTAGTACTGATGATCTCAGAGTTGTGAATTAGAATCCCGTCTCTCAGATGTTGTTGTTGATGATCCACAATCGCATATGCTGCTTCTAAGACGCGAATAATCAAATGCAAAAGCAATCTGGCTCGGATAATCCATGATGATTGGTACATCAGCAATTAGCAGTTCCCAAATTGTTACGTTTAATCAATTACCGATGATATCACCCCTTTTAATTGGAATCTCGTATCATAGATATCGCTGCTTATGGGGCAGAATCGTTTTTAGAGTCCCTGTAACCTAATAGACCATCCTAACTAACTTGTAACCCCTTAACAAAGACGTAAAAGAGTGGCGACATAGAAATGTATATTAATTCGAACAGACTATCTTCCGTTCTACCCTTTCTTGCACTATCCAGGAACTAGCTTTTGCTTCCTACCCGGTTCTACTAAAACGTTCCAGCTCGCTTGAGCAAACCACTGCAGTCACCATAACATCGTACCTTGACGTCGAGTTCATTTGAAGAGAAAACCCTGGGAAAATCCCTGCTAGAGTCTAGAGGAAATCACCCAACCATGGTTCGATCTCGTTAGGCGGAAAATTTTAAGCGCATTGGGAGAAATTCAAAGTCCTGTTCAGAAAGCTTCGAATAAAATTCCGCTTTTCAGATAACGGCGTATTGTTTCCGTCAGGCTTATGCAAATCGCGTTCAACTTGTAGAAGAAGACGGAATAAAATCATACGGTGGTAAGAGTAATGCGTTAAGCGGGATGGAAATTCTCGCAATTCCATCGAATGAGAAAATATTTTTCTCTGACGGTTTAAAGAGTCATTGAATATTTAATATCTCCGCATCAATTGTTTTTAACTAGTGGGATAATTTCAAGAAGATTATTAATTTAATTTACACGGATTTACTGTTTAATTGGTCACCATATTGGGTGCTTGTGTTGGGTGTGGGGTGTTCTGCTGTGTGTGGTGTGTGGTGGGGTGCTGTGTTGTGTGGGACTGTATTGTCATATGCAAAATATGTGGAGAATGGGCCGAATCGAGGTTTAGTTGCCGTAAAAAAAGGGAAAAAAAAGGAGATAGGTGAATCCCATGCCAGGCAAACAATGAATTGTTCCACACTCTATAAATAATGGAAAATGCCTTTCAAAGTGAAAGTTTCGGGAAATCGTGGCATTGTGTTTCGAAAAATATGGTTTCCTCGGTTTTTGTCGCGATTGTAACGTTCCATATGGATTCCACAAAAGCGGAACAACGATTCGGAAAAGTTGACAAACCCCAAATAATGTTCCGTTAACCTCTTCCGATCATGTTCGAACATTACAATTCATTGTATCGTAAAGTCACGCGTGTAAATATTATTTGCAGTACGTTTATCACTTAATTATTTTTCTTTTTAATCTGTAAAAAGAAGTTACACCAGCTATTTTGTAATGAAAATAGGGGAAAACCGTATCTTCAACTCCTCATCGCAAATTATTATACTAATATTCAGTGTTAATATTCAAAGAGTTATTCTCATGTTTCGTATAAAAAACATTCATATATTTTTTTTTATATTGCAGTGCTGGTATATTTTATTCTTCTATGATTAATTTTGGAATATTTTAATATGGAATGTTTTAATGTAATATTTTAATATTTGGTATAAAAAAAAAATCGACTAATTCGAAAGGGGTTTCACTTCACCTTATCACTAAACGTACCGAGATTTATTTAAGTACACACCTATTTGTACCGCAATCAAATGACCGATTTTTACATAAGGACTTTATTTTTCCAGAATGGAGAAATATTGATTTTAATAAGAAAATATTAAACGAAGCAACTTCAAGGTGATAATAAAACAAAAATGTATTTTCTTTCCATTACTATGAAAAAGAAAAACCTAAATCCCTTATATGGATAATTCCAGAGGTATACACAATGAGGTTAGGGAACGACATAACCTCCAGGGACTCTTGCAGGTTAAGTTCAATTTTCGTGAAACAAGTGTCGTCAGCGCAGATATTATTAAACAATCGTGATTATATTAACGGCCCGTAGTTATTCCATGCACAGTGAAGCTGACTTCGCATAAGGACTCCATTTGCATGCTGGTTCAGTCCCAAGTCTTGCTCTTCCGGACAAGCCGAGCATAATCTTCTGGAGCACTTGTACATAATCTAAAGGCGGGGCTGGGGGCTTCCGAGTGTAATGGGCCGACGTCCGGGGTGCGCAGCCCTTAATAAGAGTTGATAAGACTCGATAAGATCTGCACCGATATCGGATGAAAAATCAAATTTGCTGAGTTAGTAATAGGGCTTACGTGTCGTCCCACTGAACACCAAACCTAACAGTTACGTAACTTGAAATTAAGAAATAACATAACATTTGTTACAAGGGAATAACCTAACAGTTACGTAACTTAAAACTAACAAATTAAGAAATAACATAACGTTGGTTACGATGTAATAACCTAACAGTTACGTAACTTGAAACTAAGAAATTAAGAAATAACATAATGTTGGTTACGATGTAATAACCTAACACGTAACTTGAAACTAAGAAATTAAGAAATAACATAATGTTGGTTACGATGTTACGTAACTTGAAACTAAGAAATTAAGAAATAACATAATGTTGGTTACGATGTAATAACCTAACAGTTACGAAACTTGAAACTAAGAAATGACATAATGTTTGTTACAATGTAATAACCTAACAGTTACGTAACTTGAAACTAAGAAATAACATAACGTTTGTTACAAGGTAATAACCTAACAGTTACGTAACTTGAAACTAACAAATTAAGAAATAACATAACGTTGGTTACGATGTAATAGCCTAACAGTTACGTAACTTGAAAGTAACAAATAACATAACATTTGTTACAAGGTAATAACCTAACAGTTACGTAACTTAAAATTAAGAAATAACAACGTTTGTTACGATGTAATAACCTAACAGTTACGTAACTTAAAAATAAGAAATAACATAACGTTTGTTACCGTGTAATAACCTAACAGTTACGTAACTTGAACATTAAGAAATAACATTACATTTGTTACAAGGTAATGACCTAACAGTTACGTAACTTGAAAATAACAAATAATAATTAATAACTGATTACATTACCTGAAGTACCTGTTTGTACTCAAATGGAGTGTAATTTAATTTTAATAGACGCCTAAGTACTCTCTCTTCAAGTGAGCGAGGAATATAATGGTTGCAAAGAAAAGAACGGACGGTTAAAAGTTAACAGTA
Source organism: Orussus abietinus (assembly GCF_000612105.2). NCBI lineage: Eukaryota > Metazoa > Arthropoda > Insecta > Hymenoptera > Orussidae > Orussus > Orussus abietinus. Next base: position 30,409 of record NW_019394811.1, on the reverse strand, counting down.
GGTTTTGTAACGAGGCGACAATTAAGATGTCCACGATGAGAAGAAACAGCTTAAGAAAAGCTAAGTTAATGTCATTAGATGAAGTCAAGAAGATTGTATAGTGCAGTTTGAAAAGGAAAACAATTACCCCGAAGAGGAAAGTCGGCATCGCAATCGCGAAATGAGAGGACTGAGAGCTCATGGAAGTACTCGAGGAGATCAGAATTTACCTGCAGCAAGCGGAGGGTAAAGCATCGTCTGGAGGAGGAAGAGTGGCAATATGACCAGACATCCTCATTTCCCCGAAAGATCATTTTAATCGAGAAAATCCATCCACTTAAAACATTTCTCTTCGCAGCATTCAAGAAAATGGATTCCACTGATTTTCACAGATTTTTTTACAATTACGTTATCTTCAATTCGAGGACATCAGTATTTTCTTGAGGAAAGCGGATGGTAATGCATCGTCTCGAGTAGAAAGAGTAGAAACATGATCAGACATCTTCATTTCGCGGAAAGATCATTTTAATCCAGAAAGTCTCGAGGAGAATGAATAGCAATATGATCAGGCATCCTCATTTCCCCGGAAAATCATTTTAATCGAGAAAATCCATCCACTTTTAAAACATTTCTCTTCGCAGCATTCAAGAAAATGGATTGTATTGATTTTTACAGATTTTTTAACAATTACGTTATCCTCAATTCGAGGACTTCAGTATTTTCTTGCGGCAAGTAGAGGTTAATGCATTGTCTCGAGTAGGTAGAGTAGAAATATGATCAGACATCTTCATGTCGCGGAAAGATCATTTCAATCCAGAAAGTTTCGAGGAGAAAGAGTAGAAATATGACCAGACATCCTCATTTCCCCGGGAAATCGTTTTAATCGAGAAAATCCATCCACTTAAAACATTTCTCTTCGCAGCATTCAGGAAAATGGATTCTTCTGATTTCTTTAGATCTGTAGAAATATTGCATAAAATATTCAATGTAGTGGAATACAAATAAAGATGTCAGTAACGTCGCTTACTCTTTCCGATGGTATTACGGTTAGAAAAGTCCTGTTTTACGTTGATAAAATTTTATCGGCGACTTTCACATTACCTTAAACGAGTGATAACTGTTGTCACAGAGTATGCTATCAAAAGCATACATGGCGATAAGCAGCATAAGTTGAAGAAGGACTTACCTGAAACAGAAAATCAGAAAGATTATTAAAAACTGATGCCAAAAGCTCTTTTTGTCTATTCGAAATTTTGAAAAGAAATTTATTCCCAACATTGTGCCTACTCAAAATTGTCCGGAAAGAAAGCATAGACAGGAAAACCACAATTGTGATAATCGGAACGTTTTTTAAAGGCATCATATGGAACAATCTTCTTGAGCAATATTCTTGTCCGAGATAAATGAGAAATTCTTTTCAAAAAATGAAATTTCACGGACAGCTCGTTTTTCCTTAGAGCCTTCATAATCACGTGTTAAAGTTTTGGATAACTTGGTGCACCCAGTTTGGAGAAAAATTTTATAAATATTTGGACTTTTTGTTATGTCTATATCACATTTTCATATCACCATAAGTGTCCGGCCACTGGTGCAATTACTTAAGAATAATTGCGACTGGTAGGTCATTGCCAGCGGAAGCGTCCTGGTGGTAAAACGAAGGGGTCAATATAACCCGGTGCAGCAGTATTAGCTAAGTCCCGGCTGAGTAAAATCGACTATATTGCCGGAACCTCAAGGCTGGTCACACGGAAGGACCGCGAATGCCCCTTGGTCTGACCATTAAATACCAATCCTGGTCCAGTGTTAATTGTCACTACTGGTCCCGTGGTGACTGTAACTCAGGATTCAGGAGACTTCGCCGGCACATTCGCCCTGCTAGCATTTCTGGTCACTGCCTAACTTGACTATTGACATTGTAGCAGGCTAACAAGGCGATAGCCCGTACAGTAGCGTTGCTCCCACAAATTTTTACTTCAGCTGAGGTAATGGAAAAGTTCTGTTAAGACAATTGAATTTGGCAGTGGACAACAGACACAGCATTACAAAAATAAAACGATTTTGAATGCGCAATTCATTATATTTTTATTAGGTTGGATTAGGTTAGGTTAGGTTGGTCACCGCCTAACTTGACTATTGACATTGTAGCAGGCTAACAAGGCGATAGCCCGTACAGTATCGTTGTTCCCATCAATTTTTACTTCGCCTGAGGTAATGGAAAAATTCTATTAAGACAATTGAATTTGGCAGTGGACAACAGACACAGCATTAAAAACAAAAACGATTTTGAATGCTCAATTAAAAACATTTTTATTAGGTTGGATTAGGTTAGGATGGGTTGGTCACCGCCTAACTTGATTATTAACATTGTAGCAGGCTAACAAGACGATAGCCCGTACAGTAGCGTTGCTCCTATCAATTTTTACTTCGATCGAGGTAATGGAAAAATTCTATTAAGACAATTGAATTTGGCAGTGGACAACAGACACAGCATTACAAAAATAAAACGATTTTGAATGCGCAATTCATTACATTTTTATTAGGTTGGATTAGGTTAGGTTGGGTTAGTCACCGTCTAAGTTGATTATTGACATTATACCAGGCTAACAAGGCGATAGCTCGCACAGTAGCGTTGCTCCCATCAATTTTTACTTCGACTGACAAGGAAACATTTTCCAACTGTCCGCTGCCGATGTTATTGATTTTCATATATGTTGAAGAACATAAATATGTAAGTGACACGTGTTTTCTTTTATCTGCAATGGTCCAGATTTATGGGGTGAAACAACCCCCCAAAGTTTCATGTCAAAGTTTTATACAAAATTCGATGTTTATATTAATTTTCGTCGAAGCAATGCACGGATTTCGCCTACCCGTTAAACAATCCAAATACAATTAATACCCTTAAAAAAAGTGTCATATTAAAGTCGATTGATTTGAGGGGGGTTTCACTTCACCTTAAATTCCATTCGCATTTCTGCATCTAGGGCGTTGACGAAAAATAGCCGATACTGTCAAATTGTTTACAGACGATAAATAATTTAGAAAGAGCAGAGAGAAAGGAACTGCAACGTTTCAAGTAAAAAGCCCGGCACGTTGACGGACTCCCTCGCCTTTTCGAAGGTTTTAAAAGAGAAGACATAACTTTTCTACGTGACTCGGCCGTAATATTTAATGGGGGAACCGTTAAAGTGAAAAGAAAATCTAGTTATGGAAGTTTGGAAGGTGAAACGAAGAAATCGAAGTACTCGAGGTCGCCGTACTCCAGGGACGAGCAAAGAGAGTAACTCTCCAAGATGAAAGAGCGCCGCTCTTTTTACTTAAAAAATCCCGTAAATATGAAAATTCTATACATTTTCACTCTACCGATACCTATAGGTATTGCCATGAGCAGAAAATGCAAAATAAAAAATACAAACAATTGGGACGAGCAAAGAGAGTAACTCTCCAAGATGAAAGAGCGCCGCTCTTTTTACTTAAAAAAAATCCCGTAAATATGAAAATTCTATACATTTTCACTCGACCGATATCTACAGGTATTGCCATGAGCAGAAAATGCAAAATAAAAAATACAAACAATTGGGACGGACAAAGAGAGTAATTCTCCAAGATGAAAGAGCGCCGCTCTTTTTACTTAAAAAAAATCCCGTAAATATGAAAATTCTATACATTTTCACTCGACCGATACCTACAGGTATTGCCATGAGCAGAAAATGCAAAATAAAAAATACAAACAATTGGGACGGACAAAGAGAGTAATTCTCCAAGATGAAAGAGCGCCGCTCTTTTTACCGTAAATATGAAAATTCTATACATTTTCACTCGACCGATACCTACAGGTATTGCCATGAGCAGAAAATGCAAAATAAAAAATACAAACAATTGGGCACTTGTCTGGGCTAAATTGAAAAATTATAAAAAAGTCTCATTCGAATCGACTGATTTAAGGAGGGTTTCACTTCACCTTAAACAAAGCGGAGACATTATTCGAAGTTTATATGTTAAGTAAGAAAACATATCTTTAACGTAAAAGCAGGATCTGGTTTAATGAAATAGTTCAATGGAGTACTCAGGACGTACGAAATGGAATCTCCTCGTACGTATTCATTTGCAACTTGTACTGCAACTTGTTTGTAACTTGTCAAAGGTTTATCTGGTCTTGCTCGTTTAATTATCGGCTTTCCATTTGATCTTTCACTTGGCCTTTAAACACGCTTAAGTCTGGGGCAAACGAGAAAGTTTAAGGAAGTAGGAAAAGGAGCAAGAAATATTAAATGCGGAGGAACCAGAGGAGCTAAATGGAGGGCCGGGGTCGATGGGAAGTCTGATCTATCGCAAGTTAAAAGTTGAGTGTCCCTACCAAGCTGTGTAATCGCCAGGAGCTAACTTCCACGGGAATTCGGTCTATCAAATTTAGTAATGAAATTATCTGGAGCGAGTCTCGGAGAAACGAGTGGGACGGACGCGAAGAATCTCCGGTAATTGGAGTCCTGAAGATAATTAAAATATCCGAAGATATCGTAAGACCCTGTAATAAACTTGAACTGTGTCTGATGGCAAACATTCGGTTGGAAGTTGGGAATTTCATGATTTTCAGACAACTTCTATTGAACTCAATGACTTACATCCAACCTTAAATTGTTAAAGATTCATTGTTTAAAATAAACAAGACCCGTTGTAAACTAGAAAATGAACATCGACAAGAAGTTGAGTAATTTTCACTGTCTATACGCAAATAAAGTTTGATTAACTGAAAAAAATCCTTTGCCGACTGCATTTGAATAATTTCAGAAAACGTGAAGAATCTCCGGTAATTGGAGTCCTGAAGGTAATTAAAATATCCGAAGATATCATTAGACTCTGTAATAAACTTCAATTGTACCCGATGTCAAACACTCGGTTGAAAGTTGGAAATTTCATGATTTTTAGACAACTTTGTTTGAATAATGAAAATCCTTTGCTGACTTCATTTGAATAATTTCAGAAAACGTGAAGAATCTCCGGTAATTGGAGTCCTGAAGATAATTAAAATAGAAGATAATAAAGATATCATAAGACGCTGTAATAAACTTCAATTGTGCCCGATGTCAAACATTCGGTTGGAAGTTCCATGATTTTCAGACAACTTCGTTTGAACAATGAAAATCCTTTGCTGACTGCATTTGAATAATTTCAGAAAAGGTGAAAAATCTCCGGTAATTGGAGTCCTGAAGATAATTAAAATATCCGAAGATATCATAAGACCCTGTAATAAACTTCAATTGTGCCCGATGACAAACACTCGATTGGAAGTTGGATATTTTCATGATTTTCAGACAACTTGAAGATTCGTTGTTTAAAATAAACATGAATATGTTCGATTGTTCGATCCAATACCCTTAAAAAAAACTGCGTTATTAGAATCGACTGTTTTTTTTTTTTTTGGGGGGGGGGGGGCACTTCACCTTAAGTGTTCATTTAATTTCGATTATTAAAACAAATAAGTTGCTTTCTAATCATGGCCTCCGTCCTTCATTCTAAATTACTTATAAATATCGTAAAAAATATATTAAGATTATTAAAAATTAAAGAAACGCAACTTTTATATTCGTGTTAGCGTAATTCTCTCAATTTTGTGTCCAGGGTACAAGAACAGCGCATTCTCGTATTACGTTTACATTTTAGTTTCAACTTTATCGTACATTTTAACCGCGTACTCCTCGGCATTTCGTTTGATCTTCCTCGTTTAGTTTTTCCTTCCTTATTTGATCCTCGCATTTCCTTTTATGTACTTTCAGGCGCGGGGGAAATGTATAACCTTAGGCGAACGAGAAGAGAAAACGAGAAACAATAAATGCGAGGAAGGCGGCGGAATTCTAAGTGCAGGACGGAAGAAATCGAAGCACTCGAGGCGAGCGTTTATCTGCGGTGATATAAGCGGATTGCAACGAGGAATAAAGGCGCAATGTGGTCAGACAGATCCTCTCGAATTGAATATCATTTTAATACACAAACCTTATTACTCTAGATTGATTATTTGAGCCTCACATTAAGATTACTATATACAAAGTTTCGAAAAATTTGTCAAATTGGGGTATTTTCGCGAGGAGTAAAGGCGCAATGTGGTCAGACAGATCCACTCCATTTTAATATCATTTTAATACGCAAAACTTATTACTTTAGATTGATTATTTGAGCCTCCCATTGAGACTACTATGTTCAAAGTTTCGAAAAATTTGTCAAATAGGTGTATTTTCGCAAGAAGGAGTAAAAGCGGTAATATTGTCAGACAGGTCCACTCCAATTGAAAATAATTTTAATACACAAACCTTATTACTCTAGATTGATTATTTGAGCCTCACATTAAGATTACTATGTTCAAAGTTTCGAAAAATTTGTCAAATTGGTGTATTTTCGCGAGGAGGAGTAAAGGCGGCAATATGGTCAGACAGATCCACTCTATTTCAATATCATTTTCATACACAATTTATTACTTTAGATTTATAATTTTGGCCTCACATTATGTTTACTATACACAAACTTTCAAAAAATTTGTCAACTGGCTGTTTTTTCGCAACCAGTAGTAAAGGCGGCAATGTGGTCAGACAGATCCACTCCATTTTAATATCATTTTAATACACAAAACTTATTACTTTAGCTTTAGACTTACAATAATGTAAGTTTTATTAGTAAATTTTTGACAAATTTTGTCCATTAAGTGTATTTTCGCAAGGAGTAGTAAAGGCGGTAATGTGGTCAGACAGACCCACGCCATTTCAATATCATTTTAATACACAATTTATTACTTTAGTCTCACACTATACTTTCTATACACAAACGAAAAATATGTCAAAGGTGTGTATTTCCGCAACGAGGAACGTAAATTCAGTGACGATGTACAAAAATTGCCGATTGGCAACTTTTGACATGCAATCAATGAAGCACGATCGTGACGCTTGGTACTTTTCGATTAAATTTGTTGCGTTATCACGTGACACACCAACGTAGAGAAAATAAAAAAGAAAAATCGTGCCTCTTCATATTCACTCTATTCATATTAAAAAATGACTGTCTTTCATAGCAGTTTTGCTCGGTCTACGTCGTTCGGGTTCCTACTTCACGTGAGGTATTTCTTTTTACTTTTTAATTGCTACAAAATGGCGGCGGTAAATTGGGAAAAAAAGATAATGAAAAAGAACGAGAACCAATAAATGCGGGGCCAAATGTCGGAATTTTATCGAAGAAATGAAGGAATGAAGTGCCGAAGTGGTATTAAAATGAAAGATGTTGCTCTTTAATGGCTCTTCGTTGACAGGAGTTATATAAAAACGTTTATCATAAGTACATTAACTTTGGCTACTAAGAGCGCCTAAAAGCGCCCGACGTTCGGTCCAATATCGCCTGCACGGTCATACGAATCTCGCCCATATGTCGAAATGGCTCCGTGTCCAAAGGATTAATTTCACATAATAAACAATGCAATTCGATAAACCGTAAAATTACGGTGAGTTGACTAATACCAGAGTGATGTCTAATTCATTCTGAAATCAGAGAAAATAATTTCCCTCGTTACGGAACGATTGCTATTAACTCTTTGGCTACTAAGAGCCCGACGTTTGGTCAAATGTCGCGTGCGCGGTCAGACGAATTTCGCCCATATGTCGAAATGGCTCCGTGTTCAAAGGGTTAATGGATGAAATTTCTCAGCGCCTTTCATATCATCTTAACCGTTCGATCTTTCTAATTAACTTCTGTTAGGATTTTTATCGTGGCAGGGCGGTGGGTAAAAGCTTTAGCCCTTTGGCTACTAAGAGCCCGACGTTTGGTCCAATATCGCCTGCACGGGCAGACGAATCTCGCCCATATGTCGAAATGGCTCCGTGTTCAAAGGGTTAATGGATGAAATTTCTCAGCGCCTTTCATATCATCTTAAACGATCGATCTTTATAATTAACTTCTGTTAGGACTTTTATCGTGGCAGGGCGGTGGATACGAGCTTTAACCCTTTGGCTAGTAAAAGCCCGCCGTTTGGTCCAATATCGCCTGCACGGTCATACGAATTTCGCCCATATGTCGAAGTGGCTCCGTGCTCAAAGGGTTAATCCTCCACATCTTATGACGTAAATCACGTCTTTATAGTCATTTTATTTCCTCCTCGTGTTGGGTGCAACTTTATACTCTTTATTATAACACAAAGCCGTATACAGGAGAAATATTAAGCATTAATATTCCCACAAAGGCGGGAATACCGTACTCTGTAGCTGCGTGACCTACCAAGATAACATCTATAATCCAAGATTCGTTTAATTCTCGTTTAATTAACGTGTGCTTATCTGATTCATTTTGCAGACCGAGCATGATTAACGGCGAATGTCCGCAGATATATTTCATAATAACGTGCATTTAAAAATACGTTTATATAATATTAAACGGTTATTAAAATCCGATTCGGTTCTACCGAACGAATACTCAAAGCGCGATAAATATTATACATGTATATAAGAAATTTTAACATTTTTTATTTTCATTGTTTTCCACCAAACACCCTATGTTACAGTTATGTAACACTGGAATAACATGATATGTAACGAATGTTATTCAAAAGATACATTAATATCGTATAACGACTAATTATTGCCGTTCGGTAATATTGTTGCAAACTTGTTAGCGTTGCCGTTGTATAATATCAACATAACACATAACATGTTACCGATGTGTTATGTATATGTTACATTATTCGTTTTATAATAATGTTATGTAGCTGCAGAGGAAATAGTAATACAAATCTTATTTATACAATATATATATGTTACATAACATGTTATAAAAATTATGTAACGGTTATATTATTGTTACATAACTGTGTTTAGTTTGTTTTTGTATATTCGATAGATAGTATGAACTTTTCATCTTCAGTTTGGAAACTTTTTCTTTTAGTTACCTCGTTCGTTATTAATTTATATGAAATAATTATTAAACAGAGTAATAAAACGTGGATATTAGGCAGGACGCTTGAAAAACATTGAAAATTTACTTATACAATATATATGTTACATAACATGTTATAAACGGTATATAACGGTTATATTATTGTTACATAATTTGGTTTGTTTGCAGTATATTCGATAGATAGTGGAATTTAAAATGACGTGAATTCACGTCAGCGGCAACGAGGAATAGAACTTGAAAAGACGTGAATTCACGTCAGCGGTAATCAGGAATAGAATTCAAAATGACGTGAATTCACGTCAGCGGCAATCAGGAGTAGAATTAAAAATGACGTGAATTCACGTCAGCGGTCGCGAATGTGTTAAGAAGTTCTTTTCATTGTTAGCACTCCGTTTTCCCTTCAAATCGGTGTACAAGTAGCACCAGAGAGAATATCGGGAAACAGCAAAGTGACGGATAACACGAAATACAAGCAAAGCAACGGAATTCCAGATGAAGGTACGCACACATGAGAACACCCGAAGTGAACATTTACCTGGAACAACCAAAGTATAGAGCGTCGCCCCAAGAAGCAATATAGCTGGGCACGCCCTTTTTGGCGAACCATTGATCCGAAATAGAAAATACAGCCATTTAACTCCTTGAGGTACGGTGGTTTAAGTGTCCCACCTTTTTAATGCGTGAATATGCACAAGGTTACCGGACGGTAATAATTCAATGTTATATTATATTAATGTATCCTTCGAATAATATTTTTCATATGACATGTTACTCCAGTGTTATGTGACTGTAACATGTAGCTATATAACACTGTTATAAAAAGAATAATGTAACATATGCATTATATATCGGTAACATGTTACATGTTACGTTAATATTATTTAATTGCAATACTAACAAGTTTGGAACGATGTTACTAAACGGTAATTCAATGTTATATGATATTAATGTATCTTTTGAATATCTCACATGTTATTCCAGTGTTATGTTACTGTAACATGTAGCTATATAACACTGTTATCAAAGGAATAATGTAACATGTGCATAATACATCGGTAACATGTTACATGTTACGTTAATATTATTTAACTGCAATACTAACAAGTTTAGTGGTTACATTACATTTTAAATGTAATACTTGCTCATCACAAATTTATAATTTTTCTCCGCAATTTCAGAAAACTCCAACACGATGTTATAAAATTCTAAATTTACTTAGAATTTCGTAATAAATAAATATGAAATTCACTATTAAGACATGAAATTTCTAATTTTACTGCAACCTCATGTACTAAAAGCGTACGAATTTTTTATTAACATTGTATTTTATCCCTTGATTAAATCACATTTTAAATGTAAAACTTGCTCATCACAAATTTATAATTTTTCTCCGCAATTTCAGAAAACTCCAACACGATGTTATAAAATTNGATTCTATATAGTCGTATCCATATATATGTTTAAAGATCAATTAGACATCCATAGTTCGTATCACCTTACTTCGCTTCAGAAGACGTGAATTTCTGATCCTGGTAACTTATCAGAACTTTCGATGATACTCCATCAGATCTTTCGTCCCATGAAAGCCACGGCGAGGATCGACGGATCGATTTTCCTTATGTAGAATATATAGATTCTATATAGTCTTATCCATATATATGTCCAAAGATCAATTAGATATCGATAGTTCGAATCGCAGTACTTCGCTTCAGTAGTCGTAAATTTCTGCTCCTGGTAACTTATCAGAACTTTTGATAACACTCCCCAGACTCCACCAGATCATTCGTCGCATGAAAACCACGGCGAGGATCGACGGATCGGTTCTCCTTATGTAGATTATATAGCTTCTATATAATTTTATCCACATATATATTCAAAGATCAGACATCGATAGTTCGCATCGCGCCGCTTCAGCAGTCGTAAATTTCTGCTCCTGGTAACTTATCAGAACTTTTGATAACAATCCCCAGACTTCATCAGGTCTGTCGCCCCATAAAAACCACGACGAGGATCGATGGATCGGTTCTCCTTAAATAGATTATATAGATTCTATATAGCTTTATCCATATATATATTCAAAGATCAATTAGACATCGATAGTTCGCATCGCATTACTTCGCTTCAGCAGTCGTAACTTTCAGCTCCCGGTAACTTATCAGAACTTTCGATGATACTTCAATGACGCTCCTTCCTGTACTTATCCTCTCGAAGTTCCCCGGAAATTAGCTGGGACTTTAATCCAGTTAATAAGTCCCGAGTCACAGCATTATCGCTAACTTCAGCGTATTAGATTCCGCGCAGGGAGTTCACAACTCGGGCGACATCTCTCGGAGTGCACCGGGAGTTGATCGATTCAAAAGGGCCTCGGAAACGAATCGCGGTCCCACCCTCCCTTCGTAGGATCCTTTCGTCCTTTCCGCACCCCGGGAGTCAGAATCTCATTACACCGAAAGCTGGAATTATCCCAAGGACTCCAACTTCATAACCGTCCACGTAGCAATCCACCCCAAATCCGAAACCACCACGGCCACACAATACCGCACTGATAATCCCAGCAGGACACGGACGCACCAAACTCTCTCGTTCCTCCACCAAAGAGAAGAAACACCCCCACTGGCGTGAATCCAAACGCGGCGACCAACACTTAATCAAGACCACACAAAAGATCCACACCCATTGGTAGGTGGCCCATCTCATTCGCGGAGACCAACGACGAAGGGGACCCACTTCCACACCCTACCACACATACCGCGACGTCGGGGTTGAATTTCATGGGAACGTGGGGCGACCGCGAGCATCGAGCAACGTCAACGTTACGTGACAGCGTCGCCCTGTCAGCGTTGTCAGCGTTGTCAGCCGCTGTCAGCAGCCGCCACTTCGGTGAGAGCGCGCCGCCACCTTCCGCGCGGAAAGTCGGAAGTTGACAGAAAGCCTTGGCGGGATCAGGAGCGCCGCCGGCGGCGCGGGATGCCACTCCCACAGGCGCCCGACTGGCGCATGCGCGGGTCCACTCCCACCCCCCACCCGGCCGCCCCACTCCGCACGCGTGCGGCGACCACGCGTGGCTCTGGGCAGTCGCGAGCGGTCACGCGTGCCGCGTGGGGGACACGCGTGGCCGCAAGTGGGGGGTGGGGGTGCGGACGGGTGGGGGGATACATGTGGACGCGGGTGGGGCGCGGAATGGGACCCGTAAACCAGAGTATTAGACGGAACGGAAGGTAAGCGTATACTGACGTCAGCGCCATCCCGTCGCTTGGAATATGTACTAATCTCAGGTTGCGCATGCGCAGTGGTATGGATTGGGGAAGCATTGCTTTCGGCATTATTTGAACATCGACAAAGGATCGGAATTGATGTAAGGACGTAAGGTGAAGGGAAACATGTCGAGGAACTTGATCGACGTCTATTAACATTTCCACTTTCCTGAATTTCAATTTCATCGAATTTCCCCTACGTGCACTACTCATGGTAATGCATCACTCAATTAATTAGTAAAAGTTTCAATTTTAAGGTAAAGTAAGACACGTCGAGGAACTTGCGAGAGAACACCTCGAGGAAGTCTGCTAGTAGTACGTTCGCTTTTCTCTATCAAAAACAGCAGGATTTTTTTTTATTTAAAAAATCGTCTCGAGTTGCTGGTTCGTCCCATCGAAAAAGGCCCTAATCGCAAAAGATTAATAAATATCGAAATGTGTATTACCAAGGATCATTTGTGCCCATAATTATGAAAGTGGTCTAAGTCGAAATTAAAAAAAGAAATGAGTTTATCAGTTATTTCACGCCATATTATTTCAAACGAAATTAATTCAATGTAATTTCGAAACAAAAAATATATGACTTAGACCACTTTCATAATTATGGGCACATTTATTCTCGGTACTAGGCGTCATTTTGTTTGGAAAGAAGTCTCCTAGTAGTACGTTCGAAACCCTGTACCGAGAGGGTAAACCGTAAACCAATTAATGGATCGTTCGAGTTAATATACGCGCGTCGGTCTCGCAGCTCAAAATGTAATTTGGCGCGAATCTCTATCGAGTTTCCCGATATGAGAAATGGGCAATTGAGGATTGACGCTTCGCTCCAGTTCTGCGGTCCTGGTGTTGTTCGACCTTTCCTTCCGCTTTGTTCCAGGGTGAAGACTTTTAATGCATTAATAAATCGTCCGTGGAAAATTAATCCTCAACTATCACCAAGTAGTTTCCGCCCGATTCAATTTGTACCTGATCCGCAGATTTCCTATGCTTCAATTTTTGTACTTGTAACTCGGGACAGAAATTAGAATCACCGGATGTCTCTCTCTCACCCTCTGTTTAACTTTTTTATTGATTTTTTACCCCTTCCGTGTGGTAGTCGGGGCACTCCCAACCACTCCGTAGGGAGACCCAATCCCAACACTCGTCCCCAAAAGGGTTAACTTGTGTTAAGAGGTTAATTAGTCTCGTTGAACTCATGAATTTCAGGGCGGGAATTTTGTTATTAAGACACGTTTAAAAAATTAACCCACATTACACGAGTGATCACATGTTATACGATTAAGCTCTACAGAACTAATAAATATAACTAAAATTAATAATTCGAAGTGTGTTGTAATGAACACGAGTTTTATTCATAAACAGTGTGCTGTACACATACGCATTAATTTCGGGGCGGGAATTTTATTATTAAGACACGTTTAAAAAATTAACTCACATTACACGAGTGATCACATGTTATATAATTAACCTCTACAGAACTAATAAATGTAACTAAAATTAATAATTCGAAGTGTGTTGTAATGAACACGAGTTATTAAAGGTTTCTAATTATTATAATATTCCATGATGTAGTTTTATTTAGGTAATTAAGCGGTAATCAACTCTTATGCAATTTACTTCATTTATAATTCATAAACAGTGTGCTGTACACATACAGTTGTAGAACATTGCGTATTTTTTTTTTACTTAATTGTAGGAAGCATGATAAATTTTTCCGCATGTAAATAAAATGTAATAACACATCATATAATTTCAATCTATCGTCACCCGCGAATGTGAAGTTTACCCTGCTCGCAAAAAAAAATTACTCGACCTTGAAATATAAATCGTGTAAATCAGAAATTATCATATACAGTTAATGATAATGTAAAGAGGTAATAATTCAATTTTTATTAAAAAAAAAAACATGCAATTACCGATTATTCCAAATGATATATATGTATATATGATTATCAGATATGCACAAATTTAATTATTACATGATGTAGTTTTTTTTTTATGGCGAACAAATTAAAACAAAGGATAGGTAACTGGTAATCGACATTCGATTCTGCTCTCTAATTATGAATCTGTGTTTTGGACTCTTTCCTCCTGGGTAATAATCTTTTTTTACGTTCCTGGGGCAGGTTTTGAAAAATCGAAATGCAATTCCCTGGACAATTTCAACGATGAAATGTTTGGGCGGATGTACATGTATGTGTTACCGTAACGATGGCCCCAATAAAGCACATATCCTTCGAAATGATGTGTCGTCGGAAAAAAAATGATTGAGAACTCATATTTCCCGGAAAGAGATATAGTTACGTTTGTAAAAAATAATCCGGTGACCTGTTTTGCATACGCGTCATACGTGACAATTTATATGCCGTGTGCTCATAGGAATATTTCCAATCCTCCGAATCAGGGTTGGGAGATTTCCCATTTTTCGAAATTTTTCATGCATATTACCTAACAATGTAGTTTTCCGGAGAAAATTGTATTGAAATTACGCGGGCATCATGGTACCTTCCATGTGTTATTTTTACACACGTTTTTTGTGTCTACTTTCCTTTCTGTTTTTTTTTAAATACTGAAATTTGTAAAGTGTATTATAACTGTCACATATACATCGACACCCGTAAATTTTACATAATTGAAAGTACGCTTGCATCGTGTGTACCTTCCATGTGTTTTTTTTTATGCGTACTCTCCTTCCTATTTTTTTTTTAATACAGAAATTTGTAAACTCCATTAAATCTGTAATATATACTTCGACACCTGTAAACTTCCATTATGGAAAGTACGCATGATGCAAGCGTACTTTAAATGCGAGGACACGTTTATTGCGTGCATGAGCTACTTTACTCGGGGTTGATGTTTAATTAAAATTTTAAATCTATCAGCTAATTAATGAAATATCTAAGACAGGTTCAACAAATACAGGTCTTAACAATGCGCAGATCAGGTATCGATCAAAATATGCAGGCTGGACGCCATTTTGGTTCTGCTCTGGGCTAACTTAGCAAATTTTTGTCAAAAATCCAAATTTTAAAAGTGTCTTTTGTCAAAAGCCCAAATTTTAAAAGAGTCTTCTGTCCAAAATCAAAATTTTAAAAGTGTCTTCTGTCAAAAACCCAAATTTTAAAAGGGTCTTTTGTCCAAAATCCAAATTTTAAAAATGTCTTCTGTCAAAAATCCAAATTTTAAAAGGGTCTTTTGTCAAAAATCCACATTTTAAAAGTATCTTCTGTAAAAAATCCAAATTATAAAAGTATCTTCTGTCAAAAATCCAAATTTTAAAAGTGTCTGTTAAAAATCCAAATTTTAAAAGTATCTTGTGTCAAAAATCCAAATTTTAAGAGTGTCGGGACAATTCCAAGGTGCTCACGAGTCATTAATCAAAATGTCACACACTTCGATTCAATACCCCTCAAAAAAAGTGTTTCTATTCCAGTCGACTTACTTCAGGAGGGTTTCACATCGCCTTAATTTCCCCCAGAAAAATAAATCTTTCGCTCAGGGTGACCGCGACGGGAAGCCGTAGAACGCGATCTCGTAACCTACGAGCTAATTCCCGACGTGGACATTAAATTAATCAATTAATGTTAATCCGAGCAGGAGAGTAGGTTTGAGTTGTCGACGCGTCGCGCGTGACTCGAAGCTAAACTACAATTTCTAGATCGAAGTACATCTGATGCATGTGACGTTAAATTCATCGTTACATGTAGCCCGCAATTCGCGAAGCACCCGCCGCCCTCGTGTACCGAGTTTGTGATGTGAGCAAGTTCGTGTCGCAAACGAGGTTAGGAATGATGGGGCCAGCTGGGGATACGTGGATTGCAATGGCGGAGCGAAGCTTCCTGCAAGCCGGAAAACTTTTCACGCCCGAACGTGACGAAAACCTCCTAAGTACGTATTTAGACGTCCCTAAAGCCACATCAACATAACCGCATAAATCAAACACCTAAATTTATTGCTTATTTATCACACAAATTTGAATTTTATTGCTCCATCTGTTTTCAAAAAATCAGTGGCTATGCTAGCTTTAACATTAAGCTGTCAGCGCCACGTAAGCATAACCGCATAAATCAAAATACCAAAATTTATTGCTTATTTATCACACAAATTTGAATTTTATTGCTTTAGCCGTTTTCAAAAAATTAGTGGCTATGCCAGCTTTAACATTAAGCTGGCAGCGCCATGTCAGCATAACCGCATAAATTAAACACCAAAATTTATTACTTTTTTATTGCTTTTTAATTGCTTATTTATTACAGAAATTTGAATTTTATTGCTCCATCTGTTTTCAAAAAATCACTGGCTATGCCAGCTTTAACATTAAGTTGGCAGCGCCACATCAGCATAACCGCATAAATCAAACACCAAAATATATTGCTTTTTTATTGTTTATTTATCACATAAATTTGAATTTTATTGTTCCATCTGTTTTCAAAAAATCAGTGGCTATGCCGGCTTTAACATTAAGCTAACAGCGCCACATCAGCATAACCGCATAAATCAAACACCAAAATTTATTGCTTTTTTATTGCTTACTTATTACACAAATTTGAATTTTATTGCTTTTGCCGTTTTCAAAAAATCAGTGGCTATGCCAGCTTTAACATTAAGCTAACAGCGCCACATCAGCATAACCGCATAAATCAAACACCAAAATTTATTGCTTTTTTATTGCTTATTTTTACACAAATTTGAATTTTTGTTGCTCTACCCATTTTAAAAAAATCAAACACCAAAATTAATTGCTTTTTTATTATTTATTTATCACACAAATTNTAAGTACGTATTTAGACGTCCCTAAAGCCACATCAACATAACCGCATAAATCAAACACCTAAATTTATTATTTATTTATCACACAAATTTGAATTTTATTGCTCCATCTGTTTTCAAAAAAGCAGTGGCTATGCCAGCTTTAACATTAAGCTGGCAGCGTCACGTCAACATAACCGCATAAATCAAACACCAAAATTTATTAATTTCTATTGCTTACTCATTACACAAATTTGAATTTTATTGCTCCAGCCGTTTTCAAAATATTTTTGGCTATGCCAGTCTTAACATTAAGCTAACAGCGCCACATCAACATAACCGCATAAATAAAACACCAAAATTTATTGCTCTTTTATTGCTTACTTATTACACAAATTTAATAATAAATGAACGGGCATAAACGTATTCTGTATAAGGACGGTGAAAACGCAATATTGTCCAGGAATGCTGCACCACCTCAAGGGGGTGAACTACCCTTCAGGCGAAATTTTTTTGTAATATCTATCAAACAAGCACTCCTACTTAAATTCCACTTACGCCACGTAATTACTCACGAAAAATGAGGAAAGACGTATTTTTTGCTTTTTGCCAATAAACATTTATACATTTGTTAAAAATAATGGATGGTGCTGTAATCACATATTATAGGAAGGTTATATGCGTTGCAAAGTTATTCTAAACTTGCCTATGTGATTGCAGAAAAAAAATATTATATATATATGATATGTTTGATTTACGCTTTTTTTAACCTCATTATGTTTCTTTCTAAAGTCTGGAATGTGGGCATGAATGTAATTTCCGTAACAGAAATAAATGATATACTTCGTGCATAAATCAGTGCTCTCGGAAATCTCCGTGAGAATTTTCAAACCTGTTACGGAAAGTAATTTATGCAGTTGCCCAAAATGTCTAAAAATAATTATCAGTTGATATATGTCAGCTTGGTGAATAAATTAAACGTGAAACTACGAAACTTATTTATAATAATAGTGTACAAGATCCGGAGCTTGTTCTTAATTAATCTTCGTAACATGTTAGGGTGAAGTGAATCCCCCTCAAATCAGTCGATACAAATAAGACACTTTTTTTAATGAGTATTTGATAAAACTTACTGAAACTTAACGCATCACTCGCGAGCATCTAGGAATTATCCTGACATATAGAAAATTTTGAATTTGAAAAATAATTTTTCAACTTACAAGGAAACATTCCCAAGATGTTGAACAACACAAAAATCTAAGAGACACGTGTTTTTTTTTATATCTGCAATGGTTCGCATTTAAGGGGTGAAACAACCCCCCAAAGTTTGGCAAAAATTCGATTTGTATAATAATTTTCATAGAAGCAATGGAGAGATTTCGACGAAACTTGGTATAAACGTATTTTGTATAAGGACGGTGAAAACGCAATATTGTTCAGCAATGTTGCACCCCCCCAAGGGGGTGAACTACCCTTCAGGCGACATTTTTTTGTAATATCTATTAAACAAGCACTCCTACTTAAGTTCCACTTACGCCATATGATTGCTCAGAAAATATGAGGAAATATGTGTTTTTTGCTTTTTGCCAATAAACATTTACACATCGGTTGTAAACAATGAATGTAGGTGGTATACGGGCATATTTCGACTAGCTATATTGGGTTATATCGTGACCAATTCATTGTACATAAATCTTGTGGACGTGGTAATTCCTCAAAATGTCGTTGGTTTTCATAACATGCAATTATTTAGAAGTAAATTTAAAATAAACTTCAAGAGACTAAAATAGTTTCGCAACGGATCCGATGACGCAGTCATCACCCGTTTGCAACTAGTAATACAATCTCCTCGGTGAAACGGTAAAATTGGATTTTTACTGTTTCTACGAAAATAGAATTAGCGATATTCGTTCACCCCCTTGGGGGGGTGTAGCATTGCTGGACGATATTGTGTTTTCACCGTCCTTATACAGAATACGTTTATACCAAGTTTCGTCGAAATCCCTCCACTGCTTCTACGAAAATTATTATAAAAATTGAATTATCCCCAAACTTTAGGGGGTTGTTTCGCCCCTTAAATGTGGACCATTGCAGATATAAAAAAAACACGTGGCTCTTGGATTTTTGGGTTCTTCAACGTATATGAAAATCAATAAGATCGGGGGCGGACGCTTGGGAATGTTTCCTTGTTAGACTTTAAGTTTGGCCGCCTGTTTTAGAAACACCTCGTACATCCCGACGTCCTCCGAAGTCTTCACCCATTACCTCTGGTCGGATTTTCTGCGCCCTCTCGCAAGGTCGTATTACATTTCTCAGCTCGCTTTCAAGAACGCGCACCGCCCCCGGCGCGAAGGGAGGGTGATTCTGTAAACCAATTAACTCGAGTAATAAACAGGTCGGGATCAATTTTCACCCCCTGCATTTACAGTCCCGGCTTTCTGCGAGCCTCCATTCTCCCCGAGTTCCGCGCCCTCTATATCCCCGTATTTTTCATTTTCCTTTTTCCAACCCCTTTATCTGCTTTCCTCGGCCGCGTTCCACGGAATCTTTGTCCACCTCCTCCAAATGGATGTCAATGCCTATAATGCGCCCTCCTAATTCATTTATTTTCTATCTGGCTCTTAATTACTTACAGGGTATTTATTACCCAGCTTTTTATTTTGCAATACTTCGATTTACTTGGAGGAAATTCATACACTAGTTGGGATCAGCGCGAAACTACGTTGTGCATACCCAGGCAACCCATGAAGTGGAACATACTCTAAATTAGGTTTATAGGTATAGCAAATGTATATCGTCTATCATCCGCCTAAAAAAGTATCTAAGGGATTTATATAAATATCCATGTCTATTGTAGATGAAAGGGAGGGATACATAGGGATTTTAAGGGGCTTGCCCTACACACAGACAAACATACCCTCGAAATTTCAAACGTTTCCCGCCAACCAAACGGGTTTATAAAAATAGTGGATCTTACTTTTGAGACACTCATCGTATATACACGTATACACTGGGGATTAGGACTTATGCGCAATTATTATCGACATCCAACCTCAAGAGAGTTCGAAGCTTATTAGCGAGTTAGCCAAGCCTCTTACAGATCGGGCGTAACCCTCTCGAAACTCCACGGAAAATGAAATGCCGCTGGCAGACACGAAAGAGCGATTTCCCTTCCCGCTTTCTATATTTCTTGCCCACCATTCTCTTTCAGTCGGAGAAACGAGTGCGCCCACCCGAAAGTAAGATTGCGGGAACAGAGCGCTATGAAAACGTTGACGGTACTAAAATGTCTTAATGAATGTCCCCTTGATAAGGGGCAGTAATGGGATTTATTGCTCGTGAATCAAACCTAGGTAGATCAAAAGATCCTTCCAACAAGAAACGGTTCATGGCTCCAGGACACCCCTGCTGACTATGGTGTTGCGTACACACATTATGACATATTGGATTCAATCTCATCCGTTCAATAATTGGTTCCCTTTGGTTCCCTTTGGTTCCCTTTGGTTCCCTGTGGTTCCCTGTGGTTCCCTTTGGTTCCCTTTGGTTTTGCTTTGGTTTTGCTTTGGTTTCCTTTGGTTCCCTTTGGTTCCCTTTGGTTCCCTTTGATTCCCTTTGGTTTCCTTCGGATTCCATCGGTTCCCACCGGTTCCCATCGATTCCCACAGATTTCCATCGGTTTCCATCAGTTCCCACAGATTCCCATCGATTCCCACACCGAAATCCATGATCATCACAAGATGAGGAGCACCAACTCACAAACAATTACAGCTCATTTGCTGCGAGAAATGTCTGGAAATTGTTTGGTTCACGGCTCCAGGAAATCCCTGCTGACTATGGTGTTGCGTACACACGTCATGACACATTGGATTCAATCATCCGTTCAACAATCAGATCTCTCAAATCCTCAAGATTTCAGCCCCACTGCCAAAAACAACTTTCATTGGCGTTTCTTTATCGCTTTACCTACGGTCGTAGCAATGGACACAACTGTCAATATAAGAACAAACGTCGGCAACGTAGGCATTCATAAAAATCTCCTTTGTCGACGTCGATCAAGTTCCTCGACGTCTTTCACTCCACCTTAAATGCTTTTCCTGGTCGTAACTTAGGCATGCCGGTGTCAAGAATACCGGCATTGATTGAACATACGTGGGCGTGTTGTGGTGGTAAAATTGGACCGACTCGATTATACCAGCCCTCGGTACCCCTTTGGAGGCAGAACAACAATTGGCGCCTTTAGCAAAGACAGGCCTTCTAGTTCACGATCCCACTCCAGACGGCGCGGCGTTCTCGTTCGATTCCGTCTAAATGCTCCATGTCACCCAGAGTGGGGTCTCAGTGGCCAACAATTGGCAGTGCCAACAATCGACAGCGCTTGGTGGCAATTTGCGAGGGTGGAAACGAGCTCTATCGCGACTTGCCGACTGGCTGCGAGCCCCGTAGGCTATCGTTTATTAATTAAGCGACTTAATTAATAATTCAATAACCACCGTTGTCCCCAGGCCTCGTGCATGCAAACGCATCGAGCACACGATCGCGCGCAAAACTCTCGGTAAACCTCCTCCGAACTTTCCCACCGAGGTCTGTGTATTTGCTCGTACCTCGTTGTCACGCACATGCGACGAAAGAGAAATTAAAAATGGAGTTTTCACATTGCCATTTTGGATGTTTCATCGTTTCGCTCAGTTTCCTTTGCACGCGGAACAAAATGATTTGATTACTATTACTATAGTGGCATGGTTAAGTTACTGTCAGAAGTAAAACCACATAAATGGTGAAATTTACCACGTGGAATGGGAAATGTAACCTGGCGAATAGGTACTGTACCCATGGCGCTGCGCCTAAAAGGTGCAGGGGTGATCACCATTTGCAATGGTAATATTAAGTACATGAAGAGGTTACAATACGCACAAGAAAATGGAATCTTCATCTGGGAGGTTTGCAAGCATTGCAAGGTTATTCTAAACTTGACTATGTCATTGCAGAAAAATGGTTTGGCCCCATTAGTTTCGACAGCGCCGCCAGGTGGCGAAACTTCTCGCAAGCGATGTAGACTGCTCGGGTGTATATAATATTAAGTACATGAAGAGGTTACAATACGCACAGTAAAATGGAATCTTCATCTGGGAGCTGCAACCACATACTATAGGAATGTAATAGCAACATATATTATACATATATTTTAAACTTCTGATATACCGAAACATATCCCATAGATATGAAAACATTATATGTACGTACATTAGAGATTTTGTTCCGTATGGGTACATCGTCCCTTCGATGTGGATGACATACCGAAAGTACCGGTCGTAAACGGACACTGCTAGAGAGTAGCGAAACGATGATAAACCTCCAAGCTAATTATCACGGATGTAACGGTTCCCCTTCGACTAAAACAAAATGGCGGCTGTACAGGCGTATAACCAGATAGCGTGTATGTAAACGGTACAGGAGAGTGCAAGCACCGTATCCTTCAGGCTTGGCACATAACATTATACAGTACATAAGGTTTACAGTTCCGTAACGCCGGGAACGGAGTCTACGCCGAAAGGCGTGCGCATCAAAACCAAGAGCACCTTCGGTGTCGCGTCTGGGGCGGCCCCCGAAGAGGCTGTTTCCGGTTGAACCGGCGGCGGGTAAATCCGTAGAAACTGACTGGCGGACTATTCCGACATTCGCCGGGGGCATTTAGCAAGCCCGCTGGGCGATTTGCATCGGCACCTCTAGTGGAAAATGACTCCGTGTGGAGCCACCCCCGGTGCTTATGGCAGTTAGGCATGACTGACGGGGTTTCGGGTGGGTGGCGGTGGGTGGCGGTGGGTGGCGGTGAAGACCCCGGTGGGTGGCAGGGGGAGGAAGCTAACGAGGGGCTCCTGGATTATCGCGTGTCTGTTTGCATTATTGTTCTCCAGCAGCTACCCTCCGCGAATCGCATCCCCCGGCACCCATAACACCCTCGGTGCCCTCTTCGCCCTCGGCACCCCTTCCGCCCCGCACCCACGCACCCGGCCGCCCTGTCACGCCCCCGTCATTAATTTTAATGCGGCGAAACGACGCGGCCCGTTTGTTACAATTTACAGGGGTTGCTCGACGACGCTCCCCGACCTCTTGGGAGGCGGTAGGACGGATTAATTTTTCAGAGGTACAAGAGAGGTAAGTGGAGGCCTCGACAGGGTTGCCAGGTGTCCCAGGGGATTAATATATAATATCTAGGGATTCTCGGGATTGTTCCGGGCACCCGGCCGAAATTTCCGAAATTGAAGACGTGCCGAGCCGACGGCAAAATGAATCCTGACGTTTCCGATTGAAGGATGGCCCTTTTAATGTCCGCTGCCAGTTATGGGGAGAAAAATTGAAATTAAAGCGGGATAGGCTCTAGATGTACGGTTTCCCTGTTTGCTGTACTTCTTAACGCAAGTGATCGGCTTAATACAGGGAAGAGACGCCCATTTTTATTTTTATCTGTATTCAGTTATGAAGTAAAATATTCTATGTGTTTCTATTAATGACTATGTACTCTTACCGATGTGTCTTTGTGAGTTTGTTTGGAGATTTAGATGGGGAAAGTGAACAATGCAATGTTTCAAACAGTCTACAAACCTTCCGACATTTCCACAAATAGTACCCATCCGTGTCATTAATTGTACCACTGCGTTATGTATTGATACAAACGAGAGGAAGACTATTCTGTATTGTCACTGTTTCGGTGTTTTGTTGTGTTATATCTTTGTTCAATCGGAATTTCGTTTAATTGCGTTTAATTGCGTAGTTGGTACCGGAGACACACCTCCACCACCGAGATCGCCAGGCGAATCTTTCTACGGGTTTTTCGTCGAAAGAGGGAAAGGAAGGTTGTCATGGTTAATTCCTTTGGCGAAGAGTGGGTAAAAGCGAAGGTTACTCGAATCTACTCTCCTACGAGTCGCGCATCGCAAAAATACGAAGTTATCAGTATGCAGAAGGTAAATACGAGCATCGCCGTCCTTGTCCCTCCAGCCAGAGGCCGGAACGGGAGTTTTAAAATTTCCCTAGGGGAGAGAACGGCCGGATGGTTCAATGATGGGGGAAAAGTCACCAACGCCCTGCGCCATAGGGAAAATACCGAAAAAAAATGCCCTTCCCTACGCGATACGTGCTTTTTTCCAAAAATCGTTAAACCCCTTCGCCTTGTCATACACAATCTGGTCTTTCAAATATATGGTCGAAAAATATCACCCTACATAAATTCGTGCCATTTATGCGTGCCAGTTTGGTCCAATACCCTTAAAAAAAAAAAGGTGTCTCATTTGCGTCGACTGATTTGAGAGAGGTTCCACCTCTTCTTAAGGTGAAGTGAAACACGTCGAGGAACTTGATCGACGTCGATAAAGATTTTTCTAAATGCCTACGTTGACGACGTTCGTCTTCATATCGACAGCTGGGTCGAATTGTATTGGGTATTGTACCAAATGGCATACCCTACCTGTCGTTTTTGTACAATAATTATAAAGAGCATTCCGTAATTGTATATCGATCGAAATATGAGAGCTCGTCGCCATTTTGATTCTGGTCTGGGCTAAGTTAACAAATTTTTCTCAAATATCCAAATTTTTAATGTGTCAGGACAATTATTAGAGATACGTGTGTCAAAGTTTTGGACAGTTTGGTCGAATACCCTTAAAAAAAAATGTGTCTCATTTGCGTCGACTGATTTGAGAGAGGTTCCACCTCTTCTTAAGTTCGATAAACGTACGATAATGTTTATTCAATCGATGCATATTAAAGTATCCGAGACAACTGTGCTCTGAATATTTCAAGGGTCGTAACAACTCGGGAGGCGCACTATATAATTTATGCAAGTATTGTATGAAAGTTTCCAGCGAGGTGGAACTTCTGCTGCCTTTGCATACGTAAGTAGAAATGAACAACGGCCCGGGCAACCCATGAAGTGGAATATACGTAAATTAATCATCTAAATTAGGTCTATTGTTATTGCAAATGTGTATCGTCTATCAGCCACCTAAAAAAACATCTAAAGGATGTATATAAATATCTATGCCTATTGGAGATGAACATAATGTGTCCACTATTAATCTACAAATATCCACTTCTTTCTTGAACACCAGAACAAATTCTTTGGCCAGACCGATCTGCACAGGCCATTCAGCATTTTCCTTGGTTGGAAGTCGGAAACTCGGAAAATCAGTGTCTAGATTGACTGACGTTCGGATAATCGACAATTCCACTCTATCTGGTACCTATCTCCAAGTTACCTGGGGTCTTTAACCATCTACGCGATGTCACGTACAGTACTTCACATACACGGCACATAGAGGCATATAGTACATACTCGTATGGGGCATATGACATATACCAGACCAGAGGTTAAGGGAACGTAGGGGTGCAAAACCCGATTTAGACGTCTCTGGGAGATCTCCATATTCACCGAAGGCTGCCGAAGTTCCTCCAAGGAGCTCTTTAAGATGGACACTTATAAGTGTCCAAAATGTGGGAATTTCTACATACCTCAGTACTTAAGATGATATAAAACGCGCTGAGAAATTTACTCCAGGTAGATGAATTAAAATTCATCTATAACTCTTTCAGTCTTTAATTCCGGATTTCTGTGGGAATGCTGGAGGTCTTTCAGAGGCGGGATAAAAAATGCGACCGGGTGCCAATTTCACGGGTTCCACGTCGAACGTTTCCATCCTCTGAAACAATGGAGGCGTCAGTTACCGGAATCACTTTAGCAAACCGCTATCGGGTCTTTTTAAGGTGAGGTTAATCTCGTTATTAAGTTTTATTGGGAGTTACGTTCTCCAGATGGCTAATTCCAAGGAATACGCTGACGCGCCCTTAAAACCCTTTAGGGGACGGAATTTTAGAAAATAAAAAGACCCACCTTGCACAGACAACATCTTCGATTTCAAACTGAAGAAAGTTGGTTTATTTTCATTAATAAGGGAATTATATACCAGGTGTATAAGCTAAAATCCGCTGTTTGCTCATTGATTGCGTGAGGGAGCATATTAAGTTACTATGGACCCGCCATACTTTTCTTTTGTAAGAGTTTGACATCTGTCAACAATAATCAGCGCACATCATCAGCAATTTCGTACAACAACATACATTTTTCCTTTGGTAATCGTGTCTAGTCTACGCCAAATCACATGAGAAATCTCGCTCGCCAGACAAAAAAGAAAGTCGTTCCTGCATCGGATTGTGACTGGCGATGAAAAGTGGATATTTTTCGAGAATCCTAAACGCAAGAAATCGTGGGTTGATCCCGGCCAACCATCAAAATCGTCCGCAAGACCAAATCGCTTCGGACGGAAGACGATGCCGTGCGGTTGGTGGGATCAGCAGGGTGTCGTATACTATGAGCTGTTGAAACCTGGTGAGACTGTCAATGCCCACCTCTACCACCAACAACTGATCAAAGTGCCCCGTGGTCTGCGTGAAAAAAGGCCGGATTATCAGCAAAGACGTGACAAGCTGATTTTCCTCCACGACAACGCATAATCGCACACGTCAAATATGGTCGAAAGTACTTGGAGGCCCTCAACTGGGAGGTGCTACCCCATGCCGTTTATTCACCAGACCTGGTCCCTTCCGACTACCACCTGTTTTCGTCGATGGGACGCCAAATCACATGAGAAATCTTACTCGCCAGACAAAAAAGAAAGTCGTTCCTGCATCGGATTGTGACTGGCGATGAAAAGTGGATATTTTTCGAGAATCCTAAACGCAAGAAATCGTGGGTTGATCCCGGCCAACCATCAAAATCGTCCGCAAGACCAAATCGCTTCGGACGGAAGACGATGCCGTGCGGTTGGTGGGATCAGCAGAGAAACTGTCAATGCCCACCTCTACCACCAACAACTGATCAAATTGCCCCGTGCTCTGCGTGAAAAAAGACCGAATTATCAGCAAAGACGTGACAAACTGATTTTCCTCCACGACAACGCCCCATCGCACACGTCAAATATGGTCCGAAAGTACTTGGAGGCCCTCAACTGGGAGGTGCTACCCCGTCTTTGCGCTTGGTCTACAATCGTCTTTACGGTATTTCCGTAATACTTGTCTTACTAATTAAAGTAAAAGGCAGCCATAGAAATATCTTTGGGTGTTCTATACTAATATAAACAATAAGAATTCCAAACGGCAATGTCTAAGAAATGAAAAGAGTACTTCTTAGCAAGTTGGGTGACTATGGTCATCGTTAGTAGCGAAAGGGTTAATGGTTCTCTGTACTGCAATAGAGTGCGAATTCAATTGTCATCAATAGTCATCGTTAGTAGAGAAAGGGTTAATGGCTCTCTGTACTGTAATGGAGTGCGAATAATTCAATTGTCAATGAAAAAAGGGGGTATAGTCCATTGGAACCGTAAAGAGAGTAGTTGGGAACGAGGTATGCGAAGGGCCGCAAGTGAAAGAAAGGCGTACAATGAAAACTCCGCGGAGCGGAAAAAAACGCGGTAAAGCCGGAAAATGGGCGGAAATACGAAACAACGGGGAGGCATTCGCGTTTCCGTATTTACTTAACCGATCGCCCGCGGCCCGATATCGCGTAATTCGATTTTTCCACCCACCCCAGCATTGCGAGAATCCATGGAGCCGACCTTCCGCCATTTCCGCTCTTTTTCCGCCCCCTTTGTACCCCTCATCCACCCTCCGGTCGTTTCGTCGCAAAGTTGAGAAGCAATTGTTAAAATAATATCGAAACACCCGATCATGTGTGGCTCTGAATCAAAAAGTGATGAGCCACCCATGCAACCCATTAAGTGGAATATACGTAAATTAATCGTCTAAATTAGGTCTATTGGTATAGCAAATGTATATCGTCTATCAGCTGCATAAAAAAATATCTAAAGGATGTATATAAATATCTATATCTGTTGTAGATGAAAATTATATATCCACAATTGATCTACGAATATCTACATATTTCTTGACGCATACAAAATATATTATAGCTCTAGTAGACATCTACTAAAGGTTAATCAACATGGTTGGAGATACGTCTAGAAAAATATAAAGACACCTCATGAAACCTAACATTTTTCATACATATTTAATGTTTATATCTAAATTCCAATCATCATATCTAAATTATATTAAACATTATTTCTAAAACCATCATATCAAATACAACAATCTACATTCGTATCAAATACAATATTTACATTCTTGCATTTGAGTGGATCTACAATAGAGTTCATAGATATCTATATATACATCTTGTATACGTTCAATAAACATTTATATACGATTAATTTACGGATACTCCACGTTCCGCCGTACCTGGGAGGGCTAAGTTAAAGAATTTCCCTCAAAAATTCAAATTTTGAATATGTCAAGACAATTCTTAGACGATCGCGAGTCATGTGTCAAAGTTTTGGACAGTTTGGTCCAATGCTCTTAGAAAAAAAAAAAAAGAAAGAAAATGGTCTTTTCAATTCTACCCACTTGAGGGGGGATCCACTTCACCCTAATTTATGAAATCCGCTGGCAAGCGTTCTTTCTTCCCCGCGTTTCCTTTAAAACGGGGTCTTCCTTGAAGTTTCTCCGCACAAAGGCTACAGATAGCTGAATTTTGTATGGGCTCCTTTTGAGATGTAGTTCGGTAAATTCGGCTCGGCGAACGGGGTCACATTTCAGTGAATTTCAAATGCACCTCTTTCGAGACATTCTTTGGCGGGTCCCTTTCAAGAATTACCGCGCTACCGAAACTAAAACTAAGGAAAGTCGAGGGGAACTCACAGGGATTTCGACGGTGCACAGATGAGCTTTGGGTCGGCACTGGAGTACTTTGAGGTTAGGGTGAAGTGAAACCCCCTTCAAATCAGTCGATTCGAATACAACACTTTTTTTCAAAGGTATTGGACCAAACTGTTCGAAACTTTGACACATGATTTTTCTTTTTGAAGGGCCTGATAACATTTTTTATGTTATTTAAGGTAGCTCGTGTGCTTCTTCAGGATTTATGCGAGGGGAAACAGAATGTGTTATTCGTTAGTTTTAAGTCACGTAATTGTTAGGTTAGGTGTTCAGTGCGATGGTGATATGTTAATCTTAATTGTAGTTGCATATGAAAACAAATTAGTCGAGATATCAATATTCAGTTCGATCTTATGTGGGTATACGAAAATGAGGCCCTGTAAAAATATTTTATGCAAATTGTGGGAGTTTACGGTTTAGGGCCAAACGTGTGCATGCGCAAGTACATCATAACGTTATGGCGGGCCATATGCTTAGAGTAATGCCATCTTCGTATGCGAAATTTTCCTTTCGAAGTACAACCTTATGAAAATTGTTCACATCTTTCGTACCAAGGGGCTCTAACT
The DNA here is from genome assembly GCF_000612105.2 of Orussus abietinus. Lineage (NCBI taxonomy): Eukaryota > Metazoa > Arthropoda > Insecta > Hymenoptera > Orussidae > Orussus > Orussus abietinus. The sequence goes on along the minus strand of NW_019394811.1, from coordinate 1,173 downwards.
TATTCGGAGTTGAACAAATAAGTTAAGAGACGTTATTATTTTTTTAAAAGATGTTCCTTAAATGACGTTAAATCATAAATATAGAGATCAATTCTGTGTTGACTTATTTCCAGCACACTACTCGGCAAAAAATTACAACATCTAAGAATAAAAGTCGCACAAATTATAGACTAACATGTATTGTTCAATACATGTATTGTCGTTTTTGTACAATAATTATAAAGAAATCGAAGTAAAACTCCAGAAATCCTCTGAATTTATGCTTTCTGAGGCCCTAATTGACTGCAGAGTGCCACCCTGCGCCATCTGTGATTTCCTGGTCAACTAAATTTTTTCTCCGAGACCTCGTATTCCCATCGTTTTGGCATAGAAGCGCATACAACACTTTTCTTGCCTTTATCCCGTTCAAATGCGAGTTTATCGATTACCAGAGTGTTCTAAATTGTCGTAAAATTGTCCTGACCCTTTCGTTTCTCATATCAGAGCCTTCGATAATTGTATATTGATCGAAATATAAGAGCTCGACGCCATTTTGGTTCTGGTCTGGGCTCAATTAGACAAATTTTTCCGGAAATCCAAATTTCATTTCAAACCCAACATTTCCTTACACACTCCCAGATAGAGGAACGGTCAACAAAGCTATGGTAAATTGATAATTAATCTAAATGATAAATACGATTAAAAAAGAATATTGAAATTACCAGGGTACTTGGCGAGCCACATTGATAGACCTCGGTACGTTTAGCGATTCCATAAGCAGGCAATCGATTGCCGGAAAGAATTAGCAGATTTCGTCGGAGCGGCGGAAATTTCGTAAAATCTGGATAGAGGTTAAAAAACATTCGGTGGTGTAAGGCTGCCTTGGTGTTTGGGCTTATCGATCCAATTTCTCTGGAGACCTTCCGGCAGTTTTGCGCAAGAATAAAGCGCTACCGGAAACGCCCTCGGCGTTTATCCGCAGTCATCGACGTCGTTGAAAGAGTGAGTGCTCCTCCGAGAATCGGAGCGCTTACAAGGGCCTGATTTTCCGGATGTGTGCGTACTGCCAGGGGACATTAAATAAGACCATGTAAGCGGGGTTTATCCGCCGGAAGTTCAGTTCGATTTAAGGTGAAGCGAAACACCCTTCAAATCAGTCGATTCGAATACAACACTTTTTTTTAAGGGTATTAG
>NW_019394810.1:0-40205 GCF_000612105.2 Orussus abietinus | reverse complement strand
ATATTTATTTTCTTTAGGAAATCCTTTCTGCCCCTCGAGCGATTCGAATTCCGCGCTGCTCCCGCCGCTAGTACGCTGCGCGGCCGGAGAGGGCAGTGCGGACCAGGTGCAAGCCATCGATGGAGTCCAGTGTACGAACCCCCACTTAAAGCATATATGCCCACCCGACGGCAACTCACGCCGTCCATGCTTTTCCCCTCGCTCTGTAATGCTTCAGGTCGTCCGTGCTGCCATCTAGCGTTCCACTTGGTGAGTATTTATTGGGTATCAAGCGTCAACACGGGAACTGGGCTTTTATGGAGACTTCTGAATTCTTTGTCTACAGTATACCCACCCATTTTGTCCTGCAGTATCCAACACAGATGAGAGGAGATGCTCACGGGCAGGGTCGTGCGATCGCATCGTGTGCTGCCCTCTGGTTTCGTACGTTAGCTTTCACCGTTTTTTGCCCCCAAAGGCGGCACAACGAATTTCTGGTAGGGGCTCGCGCACTCGCGATAGCGGTGCCATCTACCAGTCGCCGTTGGCGAGTCACGTACTGGTGATGGTAATACCATGCGACAGTTGACGGTGGTGGCTTACCTACGCTTACCGACACTACACGGTTTTGATGGTAAGGAAAGAACACTTGTGGAGCCCTCTTTACTCTAAGTACATTCTTGCTCCGAAGTCGACGTGATATGGAGCTTTGGGGCACGCGTTGATGTCACGTACGGAACTTGCATGCAGCGAATCTGTGCGAATGCGATCGTTCCTAGAAATCTTCGCGCGTCCCAACCAGCCAAGCGCCAAGCTACGGATCGAGGCGTTGAGTATGTGTGCGTTCGGCGCTACACTCATAACGAATATGCGTGAGAGCCGAATGCTGCGAACAATCCTCCCTAGCCGCGGATATAAGCCGAGTCATTTCGCCTATGATTTTTACATTTCCCTCCTAGCGTTATCGAGCGCTTTAAGAGTGTTTTCGAGCGTTATCGAGTGCCGTAGAGACCCGTAGAGTCCCGTAGAGTCCCGTAGAGGCCCGTGGAGGCCCGAAGAATCCCGTAGAGTCCCGTAGAGTGCCCGTAGAGTGTGCCTAGAGTCCCGTAGAGTCCCGTAGAGTGCCCGTAGAATCCCTAAGAGTCCCGTAGAGGGCCGTAGAGTGCCCGTAGAGTGCCCTAGAGTGCCCTAGAGTGCCCTATAGTTCCCTAGAGTGCCCTAGAGTTCACTAGAGTTCCCTAGAGTACCCTAGAGTACCCTAGAGTGCCCTAGAGTTCCCTAGAGTACCCTAGAGTGCCGTAGAGTTCACTAGAGTCACGTTCACTAGACTCCCGCGACTTCGCGCGACTTCACGCGACCTTACGGGAGTCAGCGACTTCACGGGAGTCACGGGAGTCTAGTGAACGTGACTCTACGGCACTCTACGGCACTCTAGGGTACTCTAGGGAACTCTAGGGCACTCTAGGGCACTTTAGGGTACTATAGAGAACTCTAGTGAACTCTAGGGCACTCCAGGGAACTCTAGGGCACTCTAGGGAACTATAAGGCACTCTAGGGCACTCTAGGGCACTCTGGGGCACTCTACGGGACTTTACGGGACTCTGCGGGACACTACAGGACTCTACGGGCACTCTACGGGATTCGATAACACTCGAAAAATGGTCGATAACGGTTGAAAACGCTCTGAAAACACTCGAAAAACGCTCGATAACGCTCGGAAACGCCAGAAAGACGCTTGATAATGCTCGAAAACGCTCTAACAGCGCGAGAAAACGCATGAGAAACGCTCGATAACTCTCGAAAAAAAGTACTGTTACGTGGACACTACTTACGAAATAATCGCGACCCGGTAAATCGGAAGGTAGCCATGGAATTCCATAAATTAGCACGCGATTTTGACATACGCTTGCGAAATGAGGTCCCACTTGACCTGACTAAGATCGCGCCACCGACCCAAGTAGACCAAGTCGCGATCAACCGGGCCCGAATACATCGTGATGACGCTGCAACATGTCCTCCACCCCTGCAAACGCCGCCCTCGTCTAAACCATGGAACCCCCACCAATTGGAGCGCCGTCCCAAATTCACCGATAAAAACCAACAATCGACCAGTAAGAAGTAAATCGCAGTCAGTCAGAAGAAAGGTGAGACTCATACCGAGTCCCACGAAAATCATCATCGTCATCGACCTCGAAGCTTGGAGTCTTTGATTCTCGACTCTCAGTTCCTAGCGAGTCTGAGACCGAAATCATCGAACTCGGAGGATCACCTGCACTTCGAGCTACAGTTGTGCTGCTCGGTACTCCGGCGATCCAGGAGCATCAATCCAGGAAGGGACGGCGGCACTAGTACATCCGTTGGACGGGAGGCTCCGAGGAGACCTCCAACCCTAGGGCACGTCACGGGCGGAACGCGTTCACGCGCAGTCATCCGGTTGGTCGATCTAAGGAGGACGTCACCGAACTTGGCCGCTGATCTAAGCCAGGTACAGGCCCTTTCGCAAGCTCGGGTCACCTTCATCTTTAATCCTAACCTCATCTTTCATCGCAACTAAAACCACCCGAATTCCATGCCTAGCTCCGGTTAACCGGATAGATTAAGTCTTTTATATCTCCAAACATTTCAATATCCTGTTTCGCGCTAGAGTCACGCGAACCTCGCAAATTCAGAATGCCAGAAGTGTCATGTTAGCAGATTAAGGCGTCCAGTGACCTACTGCCACTGACCGCCTTATCGCGTCATCCGAAACTCCGCAACGCGGAACGAAATCGAATCGTACGAATTAAATGCGAGCACCTTCGAGGACCCTCACGACTTGTATAAACCCCATCTGACTGAAGGACAAAAATATACATCCTCACCAATTTACTGATAACCTCCATTTATTGGGCCCTCCTCAGCTCTACATTCCTACAAATCCCACCAGAGGATTTGGTCTAGCCGCTCGGACCATCTCCTCACAAAAATATCTAATCATTACGTGGACGTTCGAGGTAAGACCTTATTAGGCAAAGCCCGAACTTTCCCCTCGGCCGCCACGTAACAGTACGATACTGCTGGGAAACGCTCCAATACGCTCGAAAACGCTTGGAAACCATCGATAACGCTCGAAAACGCTCTTAAAGCGCTCGATAACGCTAGTTGGGAAATGTAAAAATCATACGCGAAATGACTCGGCTTATATCCGCAGCTAGGGAGGATTGTTCGCAACATTCGGCTCTCACGCATACTCGTTATGAGTGTAGGGCCGAACGCACACATACTCAACGCCTCGACCCGTAGCTTGGTGTTTGGCTGGTTGGGACGCGCGAAGATTTCTAGGAACGATCGCACTCGCACAGATTCGCTGCATGCGAGTTCCGTATGTGACATCGATGCGTGCCCCAAAGCTCCGTATCACGCCGACTTCGGGGCAAGAATGTACTTAGAGTAAAGAGGGCGCCACAAGTGTTCTTTCCTTACCATCAAAAGCGTGTAGTGTCGATAAGCGTAGGTAAGCCACCGCCGTCAACTGCCGCATGGTATTACCATCACGAGTACGTGAGCCGCCAGCGGCGACTGATAGATGGCATCGCGATCGCGAGTGGCAAAAACAGATGAGATTAAATTGTTTACTTGCATTTTAAATACAAATACAAGTCATAAAATTACGTGTCCGAAGTAGGCATGGACAACGAAGGGTTATCATCACGACCAGATGACACAGTTAACCCTTTCTCTACGAGCGTCGGCTATAGACGGCATCCACGTGACGACCTGTGTGGGCGAGAGTCGGCTATAGACGACGTCAGCGTGATACCGTTTGACCATCAGCCCCGCGATACTCTTGTTTTTAAGCATATTACACATCGATGGTATTTGGCTCATTCTCTGCTTTGTTTTTCATTCGTTTTAAACGAATGAAATATAAACATGCATTGGTTTGGAACAATCGGGACAAGAATCACTCTCCAGTATTCTTCAAGCTGTCAGAGGCTAATATTCAACCGTCTTGAGTTAATCCGAGTAAAAGTATATTTTGATCACACGTAATATATACATTCTGTATGTCGAAATAAGTTGCGAAGATTGAAGTATTTGTCTTGCACAAATCTACTACGTAACAAGAAATCTTTCTTGAATCATTAGAATCACAACGGTAAATTTTTCAAGTTTCGCAACGTTTATTTGAAAATTTTACTTGAAGCTATGTTTAGTTTGTTTTATAAAATCTTTTTTTACGTCCCTTACTAGAATGTTACAAGGAAGGCTTGCAGTGCGAACGACAAAAGACGCGAAACAACGTATGAATGTAAAAACTGTAACGTGGGATTGTGTGTCGATCCTTGCTTTGCGATTTATCATTGTGAATTAAATTACTGAGAATTTTAATTTGACATATCAATTACCCTAAATTATATTTTTATATATAATAATTGCAAAATCGCCAAAAATGTCGTTGTGCAACACTTACAGAAGAGGACGATCCAAAGAATGACAAAGCTGCAACGAAAGATGTAAGTCCGAACACCGGTTTACCGAAGCGCAACATGCACACTTTTCGGCGCAGTGCTCCGTTCAGTGGCGATACTCCCGCGGCACGGTGACCCGTTCAGCAGTATCACTCCGACGGAGCGCACTGCCGTAACGAAAGGATTAATTTGAGACGACACGTCTCGTGAAGGAATTGATCCTCCATTCCCTCTGTTAATTACTTGATCGCGGTTGCTGCAAAATGACAATCCGCCTTGCGAGCCGCAGAAGGAAGGGGCGATAAGGCCCGAGGGTAAAGGACGGCAAGCGAGAACGCCGTCAAGGGGCATATGATCCGCGAGAGAGCAACGGAGAACGCCGCTCCGGATGGGACGAGATCGGTGTAGAGAGAGAGAGAGTCTTCCTCGCCGGCGTGTAAACATCGATGCTAATCCGACTATCGGGAGCCGATAGCGATACCCTCACAACAGGGAGTAGAAGGCTCGAGACAGGAGTTTTGAGAGTGGTGGAGAAAGCCCGGGGCCTATGCAACCCGTACGAATGAGATAGAACGCCACGTCTACGACCCTCGAGCCCCGAGCCGGCGGCCGAGCCGGGCCGGCCCCGGCGACGGGAAACTTATTTTTGGTCTTCTCCTTCCCTTTTCCCTCCACGTGTCACGTTTGTCAGAAAATTCATATAACGAAATATTGGCCATTTAAATTTACTTTGGGCAGCAACGGGGCTGTTCGACAGTCGTGAAATACGCTACAACTTGTTTGGATATAATATCATATTGCAAAAATGTCAATGCGTTCCGCAATATAAAATTTTCTCTCCAGTTATGGTTCAATCTTTCACTGTCGTAAGTTTAATGTGTTCATGTAATAAAATTTTTAAATTGACGAGAAATCCTGCGGTTTTCTCATTGCTTCATAAACTTATTTTTTATATTAAGGTTGTCCAGCGTTATTCGTTCAATTTGTGCATACTTCAATCTATTGACTACGTTTTACAGTAATGTATTTGAGGTCAGGTTGAGAAAAATTAAATCATCAATTTTCTAGCAATTGATTTTCTTTTCCGTGTATTGGTTGAGGCAAATCGGGAAAAGATGGTTAGAAAGTACGTTAAGAAGATTGGCCGTCGAGTGTATAAAAATGACACCCAAGAAATCGTCCAGACTGCACTCGAGCGAGAAAAACGGGACCAAATAACTTTGACAAATACTAAAGAAATTTATAAAGTTTTATATTTGCTGCTTATTTTTAAGGAGAATAAAATGTATTTTAAGACATTCACAACGACTAGCATTTATGTTTTCTTTCATGAATTTCTAGATTTATGATGGTTTACTTCTGCGCGGGAAAAAAAAAGTAAATTCAACTCATTTTCTGAGTTATACATGACGATCTCAATAAGTGAGTTGGTTCAGCTTACATTTATTGCAAAATCACATTTTGAAGTTGAACCAACTCCAAACTTGACTGAAACAGAATTGATAGCTCCAAATCTAAATTGAGTCAACTGGTATATTGAGTTCGCCACATTAAACGCAGAAAGTTAAATGAATTTGTTCTCCTTTTTTTTCAGCTTGCTAAAAAATATGAGAAAACATATGTTTGATGAGGGTTGCACATGGTGTTCCTAATAGCAGATTGTATTTTCTATTGGTAAAAAAGAACTTGTTTCTTGAGTGTTGACCCTATATTTCTAATTTTTTGTATTTATTGACCCCCAACTTGGAGTCTATTGGGGCATCTACAGAAAAAATTATATAAAAACTATAGATCACCCTATAAATTGCTTCTTAATGGCATTCAAAGATATTTATCAGTTATCTAAAATTGAAACCAACTTATTGAAAGAAATAAATAATTGTTACTAACATAAACATCTCGAAATCGTATTCATTGACCCCGTGTGACGGTATTGCAGTTGTTAATATTCATAAAATTTATTCCTTTTTCGCAGATCAACGCTAATCTCGCCGTGTTCATCGACAGGGTAAACAGGGAAAATGTCCTACCGCCGCAAGGTAATGAAACGATTATACCCCTTCCGGGGTTTTTACGACTTCACCCACTTTTGAATAGCGGACCTTAAGATAATCGAAAACGTGTGGTCCGAGATGACCCGATTGTGGGTCCCGGTTAAAACCCCGGAAGGGGTATTGTTACATCCCACGTAACGCTCCCTGCGAGTGCATCGGCCCACGTATCGAACTAGCCCAGGAGGCCTAGGATTTTTCTTCTTCAAACAGACTCATTGAGTCTAAAATTCGTTCTTTTCAATCCAGACAACCGAGGACCGCCCCATCTTAGTTCTCGCGCCAGGCTGTCACCACGCTACATAAATAGTAGATAAGTCGAAAGGGGTCCCGAAGACCTCGAGTTTAGCTGCTCCCCGTAATATTCAAAATATTTAAGAAAAGGGGACCCTGCGATGACGGATACCACTCTTGCACGGGCGGCTCGTAAGTCCCGGCAGAACGGCGACATTAACAATCTATCCCCAGAAAAGTAAACATTAACTTCCGTCTCCAGAGAACACTTCTCCCAACTTCTTCGCTCCGAACTCCTCTTCCTGAAAACGTATTTTTCAACCCCTTCCTCCAATAAGAGATTTTTTCTAACCCTACTCCTTTGCCTAAAACAAGGTTTTAACTCTTTCCTCCAATTAGAGATTTTTCCAAACCCCACCATCGGGGACTTAAGTCATTTTCATGCCCCACTGCCGGAATTTCAGGACTCAAGCGTCAGGGGTGGAAATAGTATAAAAGCTAGTGCTTAAGCAGCGAGCATCAGTTAGTTATTAATTCACAAGTAGTTGTCATTCATTAGAAGTTTTTAGACGAGATACATTGTATATCCTTTTTTTTAAACTCTCACTCGAAGTTACTTTCGAAGACTCTCACAAAACTCGAAACACTCGAACGAACTCGAATTTACTCGAAACTCGAAACTCAAATCTCGATCTCAAACTCGAACTTACAATCCGAACTTACGAACTAGATTCATAGACTCATTCTCGTTCGAACTAATCTCTGAAGCAAATTCCTACGTCTGAAATTCTATTCGAGGAGCAGACGTCGCTTCAAGGAAGAAAGTAAGGTATTTAGAAATACGCACACACACACACCCTCACGCACACATTTGTATATCCTCACGTTTATCTTTTCTACAATAAACCTAGTGAAAACGAAACTCTATTTCTCTCCTTTCTTTACACCAATATCGGTATGTCCGCATAGGACTCGCTGAGGGGCCCACAATTTTCCTATTTCCTATTTTTCCTCGAGATTACGCAGAAGGCGCGGGGGCTAAGTCTCGCCCCCCCCCCCCTTCTGTATTCGAGTATTCTACTTATTTCCTTTCAATTCCTTAACCGTAAGGAAGGCGCGGGGCCTAGGTCTCGCCCCCCGTTCCATACACGATAAGAGCCATTTTCCTTTCGATTATACAAAAGGCTCGGGGGCTAGGTATCCCCCCCCCCCCTACGTATACGGATTCTTTTCTTTTACCCTATCCCTAGACGTAACAGTATAATCGTTTTATTACCTTGCGGCGGTAGGACTTTTTCCCTGTTTACCCTGTCGATGAACACGGCGAGAACAGCGCTGATCGGCGAAAAATGAATAAATTTTATAAATATTAACAACTTCAATACCGTTACACGGGGTCAATCAATACGATTTTAAGATGTTTATGTTAGTAACATTTATTTATTCCTTTCAGCAAGTTGGTTTCAATTTCAGATAACTGATAAATATCCTTGAATGCCATTAAAAAGCAATTTATAGGGTGAACCATAGTTTTTATATAATTTCTTTTGTAGATGCCCCAATAGACTCCAAGTTGGGAGTCAATAAATAATTATAGTCTAATCAAGTTTTTTTTTTTTCAATAGAAAATACAATCTGCTATTAGGAACACCATGTGCAACCCTCATCATACATAGGTTTTCTCATATATATTAGCAAGGTGAAAAAAAAGGAGAGCAAATTCACTTAATTATTCTGCGTTTAATGTGGCGAACTCAATAAACCAGTTGACTCAATTTAGATTTGGAGCTATCAATTCTGTTTCAGTCAAGTTTGGAGTTGATTCAACTACAAAATGTGGTTTTGCACTAAGTTGTAAGTTGAACTAACTCGCTTATTGAGTTCATCATATTTAACTCAGAAAATGACCTGAATTTAGTCATTTTTTTTCCCGCGCAGAAGTAAAACAACATATCTAGAAATTCATGAAAGAAAACATAAATGCTAGTCTTTGTGAATGTCTTAAAATACTTTTTATTCTCCTTAAAAGTAATCAACCAATATAAAACACTCGATGGCCATTCTGTGACGAGAATATTGGAGCGATTGAGCTAGAGTCGACTAGACTCTCCTCGTTCGCTCTGTTTACGTTTCGGGGGTCACCGACGGTTGGTCCTGTCCGCGCCCCGCTCGTACCGATTTCGGGGGGGCCCTCGTTGGAATTCAGCCAGCGGGGCCCTTCTTCGTTCGTCGACGCTCAGCCGAGGAGGAACCCCGAACCGAAACCGTAGTTCGCGAAACTCCTTTTTTCGACGCGCATCGATCGTTCGCTCGCGGGTGACCGTTGGACTGTGTGTGCTTCGAACGAGGAGTGTGACCTCACCCAGACATCCGGAGGGTCCGGACACCCGTACTCAAATAAAGGGACTATTATCATAATCGACGTAAGTCCACTTTCTTTAACCCTCCCTCTCGGTCCCTCCGAGACTCGACTACACTCGAGCCCGCGCGACAAATTCGAACCCGGCCCCTCTGACCGGTATTTTACAGCCAGCCGTGGCTCGGCCCGCGAAATCGACCCGGATCGGCCTCTCCGTGAGGACGCCTGGCGCCCACCAATTTTCCATCGACACGTGCGTCGCCGCGCAAGATCCGCGCCGCGCCGCCGTTTCACGTCGAGCAATCCTCCCCCGGGCGCCCGATACTTTGGCAACGCGGCTCCTGCCCCGACACCGCGTTACAAGCCTGCTTAACGTAGTTTCTAACCATCTTTTCCCGATTCGTCCCGACTAATACATTGAAAAGGAAATGAATTGCCAGAAAATAGATGGTTTAATTTTTCTCAACCTGACCTCAAATACATTACTGTAAAATGTAGTCAAAGGATTGAAGTATGCACAAATTGAACGAATAACGCTGGAAAACCTTAATATAAAAGATAAGTTTATGAAGCAATGAGAAAACTACAGGATTTCTCATTATTTTTCAAATTTTATTACATGAACACATTAAACTTACGACAGTAAAAGATTGAACCATAATTGCAGAGAACAATCTTATATTGCGGAACTAATTGACATTTTTGTAATATTATATTGTACGCAAACAAGTTGTAGCGTATTTGGCGACGGTCGAACTGCCCCGCTACAGCCCAAAGTAAATTTAAATGGCCAATATTTCGTTATATGAATTCTCTGACAAACGTTACCCATGGAGGGCAAAGGAGAGGAGGAAGGTGAGTCTTTCGGAAAGCGTTCTAGTCGGTCGACACTCAGCCTCGACGGTAGCACGAGGATGGAGGGTCGGTGCGGTAAGGGTACTGCATACTTGTGTTTCTCTATATCCGCACTGAAGGCCGTGTGTCCGAGTGAGATATCCTATTTGATGCGCAAACCGTCTCATAGAACAGAATAGACTTATGCGTTCGGGCTTCGGTTCCTGACCAGATACCGCTTTCGCGTTGGCGTGGCCGGCAGGGCTCGGCCGCCGACTAGGGGATCGGGGGCGTGGCGTTCCCGTTTGCTCCTATGGGTCGCAATGGCCTCGTGCTTCCCTTACCACTCTCAAAACTCCGGTCTCAGTCCTTCCACCCCCTACTGCGAGTGTTTCGATGTCGGTTCCCCGATAAGCGGATTATTGTTAATGTTTTCGCGCCAGCGATGAAGACTCTTACTACCCCTGGCTACGGCCTCGTTTCTTCCGGAACGGTGTTCTCCCTTGCTCTCTCGCGGGTCTTATATCTCCCAACGGCGTTCTCGCTTGGACTCGTTCACCCGCAGGCCTTATCGCCCCTTCCTTCCATGGCTCGCAAAGTAGATTGTCATTTTGCGACGACCGCGATCAAGTAATTGACAGAGGGAAAGGAGGATCGATTCCTTAGCGAAAACTGTCTTCCCGAAAAAACTATGCCGTCTACTCGTAACTTTAACCTTTCGTCGTCCCTGCTTTACTAACACATGCAAATTTATAAACCACGTGGAACCGGAAACATGATGATATTTCAGAGTTCCATGGCTTAAATTAAACACATTGAAGGTATTGACTTTAATGCAATATGATATAATGAGAAATTTTACAAATAACGTAAATTAAAATAAGCACAGTAAATAGAGGGAACACGATTAGAAATAAAATGTTATATTCCCGAATGAATTGACATTCTTGCAATATGATATTATAAGCAAACAAGTTGCAGCATATTTCGCGACGGTTCAACAGCCCCGTTACGGCCCAAAGTAAATTAAAATGGCCAATATTTCGTTATATCAATTTTCTGACAAACGTGACACATGTTGGGATACGGAAAGCGGTGACCAAAAATAAATTTCTCTTCGTCGGGGCCAGCTCGGCTTGGCTCGGCCGCCGGTTCAGGGCTCGAGGGTCCTAAACGTGGCGTTCTGTCTGACTCCTACGGATCGCATAGGCCCCGGGCTTTCATTACCACTCTCAAATCTCCTGTCTCGGGCCTTCTACTCCCAGTTTTGAGGGTCTTGCTATCTACTCCCGATAGTCGGATTAGTATCGATGTTTACGCGCCGGCGAGGAAGACTCTCTCTCTACCCCGGGCTGCGGTCTCGTCCCATCCGGAGCGTCGTTGTCCGTTGCTCTCTCGCGGATCTTATGCCTCCGGACGATATTCTCGCTTGCCGTCGTTCACCCTCGGCCCTTATCGCCCCTTCCTTCCGCGGCTCGCAAGGCGGACTGTCATTTTGCAGCTACAGCGATCAAGTAATTAACAGAGGGAATGGAGGATCAACTCCTCCACGAGAAATGTCTTCTCGAATTAACTGTGCCATCTAGTCGTAATGTTAACCCTTCGTTGTCCACGCCTTTTTCGGACACGTAATTTTATGACTTGTATTCGTACGTTGGATGACGACAATTTATGAGTCACTCGGACCCAAACTTTCCCTTCCTGAAAACCACGAGCCCCTTTTCTGCAAAAACTATCGGGTAAGTCCCTGGACCTTCAGAACCTTGCAATGACCCTTACTCAACGTTTTTGCTAGTAGGAATACTGGGCCGGTTCTGAAAGGATTAGCATGCGTGCACACGCACACGGACACACACACCTGCGCAGCGCCTGCCTATGCGCGTGCAACGCAACGTTCCCCCCCCCACCCCCCGAGGACGACACCCTCGGGATCGGAATTTGCCGTCCGCCATTTGCATCCACGAATTCTGCCATCCGCCACTCGATACCAAGAATCGCGTCAGCACCTTTGGTCCCCGCAACGGCGGAAGACTCGCGACGAGATTCTGATAATTCCCGTCGATCTTGGAGGACAGCCGTTATCTCCCTCGACGCAGGAATCCGCCGGCTCTCGTCGGCCGCGACGTAATTCCGCGAATTTGTCGACTTCGGAGAATTAGGAATCCGTTGGCTCTGCACTTTGGAATCTTCCGGAACCTTTACCTCAAAGGCGGTAGCCGCTACCATTCAAAGGGGTGATTGCGATTCTAAGAACTTTTTCAGCTCTCATCGATCAAAAAATTCGTGGTACAGATATCGACCGTAATTCCGCGAATTTGTCGACATCAGAGAATTAGCTCTCGTAGACGTCGAACGATAGCACATTGGAACCTTCTAGAACTTTTTACCTCAAACGCTTCTCTCTGTCTCTCACCGTCAACGATTCCAGGAAATCCCTCTACCATTTTTTTTTAACAAAGAGGGTTCCCTGTATAAAAGGGCTGCATCGAGACGTATTCATTACTCTCATTGTTAGCGAATCATTCGCGCACGTTTAAAAATGGATACCGCAAAGTGTAAGAAATTGATTTAGATTATGGAGGGAGCTTATAAACTATTGAAGAAACAAAGTTCGAACGCGGAAATTGAAAAGTGGGTAAAATTTGGTGTTCGGTATATTAGGCTCCTCTGTAAAATTTTGAAGAAAAACGTCACGCTAACGATCGGGGAGAAGACAAAGATCTTAACGACCATCGGAACGTTAAACTCTCTCTATGAAAAGTTTAAACGATATCGAAAGAGAGGCGAAAGGACGATAAGCGAGAGACGAAGTGACAGAATACACTGGGGTGATTTGGAATCGGCCTTCAAGGGAAGAATAAGGACTGGAGTGATAACGAACTTGCGATGCAAAGACTTGAAGCATTTCCTAGAGGATTCAAGAAAATTGTTCATTTCAAAAGGATGGAGATGTGAAAGTGAACGTCGTCTTGTCGTGCAAATTCGAGACTACTAAAGGCGATGGAATCATTGAAGAGATTAAATTCTTCAATACTAGAAATGAAATCATTCTACCTTCAACGAACATCAACGTGTGGTTTAACGTAAACGTAGAAGCGTCAGACGAGAGCATCAGACGAAATTGTGCGATCAATGCCTCTGTCATTTTAAAACAAAAAATTCATTCGAAAAACCTAGATTAGATTGCGTAAATTCCAATAAGTGTCGAGTAATTTTACCCAACGAGAAGGAACGAATGTTAAAGTTTAAGAATTATAAATATCAAGAGGCAGTACCGTTCGCTATATACGCCGATATTGAGTGTATGTTAGAACCAGTTGCCAGTACACTTCAATCGGGAAATACGACACCCATTCAAAAACATGTCCCATACAGTATCGCGTATTATCTGAACTGTACCTTCGACGAATCTTTGTCGAAATTTGAAATTAAACGTGGAAGTAACTGCATAGAGTGGTTCATGAATCAGTTGCAGGAATTGGCTCAGTCGATAGAATTTTATCACAAACGTATCGTTCCCATGGAGCCTTTGAATTGTACACAGATACAACAGTTTAATGCTGTGAATGTTTGTCACGTTTGTGAAAAACCGTTTACGTTGCAGGATGTCAAACATCGTGATCATTGTCATTTCACAGGCAAGTATCGCGGTGCCGCTCATCCAGATTGTAATTTGAATTATCAGAATTCCCATACAGTTCCCGTAATTTTTCACAACCTATCCGGTTACGATGCACATTTTCTGATCAAGGCTTTAGCTACCTCCTTCGAGGGTTCGATAAGTCTTCTACCGATAAACAAGGAACAGTACATATCGTTTACAAAGAACGTCAAAGGTACGCGTCTTAACTTTCGATTCCTAGAATTTTTCAGGTTTATGGCGAGCAGCATCGAAAAATTGTCATCTTATTTAAGTGATAATGGAAAATTAATTACACGTAAACATTGTAATAACGTAGAAGAGCTTAAACTATTGACGAGGAAAGGCATCTTTCCTTACGAGTATATCGATGCTTGGAAAAAAACTTGAGGAGACACGGTTACCTCCGACAGAAAAGTTTTTTTCAAAATTAAATAATGAGGAAATTTCTGAAAATGATTACGAACATGCATCTAAAGTTTGGCACACTTTCGGTATTTAAACATTAGGAGAATATTCCGATTTATATCTGAAGACCGATGTTACACTTTTAGCTGATATATTTGAAAATTTTCGGCGTAACTGCTTCTTCACGTATAAATTAGATCCTCTACATTATTATACCGCTCCCGGACTTGCTTTCGATGCCATGCTCAAGTGTACGGGTATCGAATTGGAACTTTTCGATGACGTGGAGATGTTGCTATTTATCGACAAAGGTATCCGTGGTGGCGTGGCTCAATGTTCGAACAGATATGCCAGGGCTAACAACAGATATATGGGACAGGATTTCGATGTAAATAAGGAAGAATTGTATCTCATGTACTTTCCCACGTTGCATGTTGTTATCGCTAAATCTGAGACGCTACTGTGTTCATTCTTTCGATGATGCTCCATTTATCCGCACGAAACAGTCGAATCCTTTTCGGTATCTACCTCCGTGGAGCTCGCTGTCCTTATCGATACCGAGAAACCCATACTTATCTTCCTTCCAGCATACCGAGCACAGGTCTTTAAATTGTGCGTAGGTCATGTCCGTGTTTACATGATCATCGTACACGTGCTTGAGATTCATTTCGTCCTGCTTAAAGAGTGCCAACAGATTAGCGTTACCGCGTACGAGGTGTTTAGGAATCCGAGCGTACGTCTGACAAAAATAGAAACAGTCGACGTCCTTGTGCCGACCCATGCTGAAGAAGGACCTAATGTTATGTTGCTTCTCGCAAGCTATATCGTCGTAAATAATTATCGAGTTTCGAGGAGCCTCGTTCGGTGACAGCACTTGCTCGTGTTCCGTAAAGGGAAAGTATCTGACTCCATCCACGGAGTCGAGTAAACCTTCGAGAAACATGTACTTCGGTTGATCCAACCATTTTGAATATACGTAAACATTCTCGAATCTCAATCCATTAGGGTGAGATATGAGAGAGAGTAACGCGTTCGTTTTGCCGCAATTGGATGGTCCGCAAAACACCGCGCGTATGCTGTTCGGTAATAAATCACCGTGTCTCTTTCTTCCTTTGTCCATTCGCGCCAATTCGTCGAAATTCATCACAGGCAACTTCGAAGACTGTATCTCAAACCTCATCTCGCTTGCGACTAATAAAAAACCATAAATACCGAATTTATAAAGATCGCCGTTCAGTTGAAAACGTTTCGCGACAGAGGGTGGATATGATCGTGCATGGTAAATCCAAACGCATTTGCAAGAGGAAGCATCACGACGGGGGAGGCTTACAAGGAAACATTCCCAAGTGTCCGCCTCCGATCTTATTGAGTTTCATATATGTTGAAGAACACAAAAATCTAAGAGACACGTGTTTTTTTATATCTGCAATGGTCCACATTTAAGNTGACATTTTGAAGAATTACCACGTTGACACGACTTATGTACGATGAATTGGTCACGATATAACCCAATAAAGGTAGTCGGGATATACCCTAATACCACCTACATTCATTGTTTACAACCGATGTGTAAATGTTTATTGGCAAAAAGCAAAAAACACGTATTTCTTAATTTTTTGCGAGCAATCACATCGCGTAAGTGGAACTTAAGTAGGAGTGCTTGTTTAATGGATATTACAAAAAAATGTCACCTGAAGGGTAGTTCACCCCCTTGAGGGGGTGCAACATTGCTGAACAATATTGTGTTGTCACCGTCCTTATACAGAATACGCTTATACAAAGTTTCGTCGAAATCACTCCACTGCTTCTACGAAAAATATTAAAAAAACCGATTTTTCCCTAAACTTTGGGGGGTTGTTTCACCCCTTAAATGTGGACCATTGCAGATATAAAAAAACACGTGTCTCTTAGATTTTTGTGTTCTTCAACATATATGAAACTCAATAAGA
The DNA here is from genome assembly GCF_000612105.2 of Orussus abietinus. Taxonomy (NCBI): domain Eukaryota; kingdom Metazoa; phylum Arthropoda; class Insecta; order Hymenoptera; family Orussidae; genus Orussus; species Orussus abietinus. The sequence goes on along the minus strand of NW_019394810.1, from coordinate 24,300 downwards.
TCGGAGGCGGACCCTTGGGAATGTTTCCTTGTTAGTTAACAAGATCATCAACGGTATCCCCGTTGAATTGCATATACCCGACTATCAGTATTGCGGATCCGGAACAAAACTAGTCAGAAGATCGGTACGAGGTGATCCGGGCATCAACCCCCTCGACGCTGCTTGCAAAGAGCACGACATCGCCTACTCGAAGAATCGAGAAAATCTCGAGCAGAGAGGGGTAGTGGACAGGGGGTATTGGCCGACAAAGATTGTAATCGCGTTTTAGCCAAAGACGCGAGTTTGGGCGAGAAAGCGGCCGCTTTGACCGTCACGAACTTAATGAAAGCTAAATCGAAATTTGGAATGGGAAACAAGAGGAAGAAGCTAAAGCGATCACGCTGCGAAAAGTTATCGACGCGGCAAAACGATCGATGATTCCGAGTAACGATGCTCGGATCGCTATCAAATCTGCCCTCAAGGGGGCGCAGATGGTCGTAAAACAACCGGGTGGAAAACGCAACGTTCGTAAACCGCGCGTTATAACAGTACCATCGAAAATTGGAGGCTTCCTACCCCTTCTCGTCGCCGTGTTTACGGGTCTCAGTGCCGCTGGAGCGTTAGCTGGAGGAGCGGCAGGCATTGCTAAAACTGTAAACGATGCGAACGCATCCAAAGAACAAGTGAAGGAAAGCGAGAGACATAACAAGGCGATGGAAGGCAATGCACTGGACAAGGGGTTATACTTGAAACCCTATAGGAAAGGACTGGGTATTCACGTGAAGCTAAAAAACGTGAAACGAAACTACCACACCGGGCGTTAACCGATGCAGACTTGCTCAAGTACGCGAAAATTGTTAAGGTACCGCATTTTCGCGGAGTCTTTATGCGGAACGTTATGCCGAAGAATGGACCGTACAGATACGAATCGGCAATAGTCAATCTCGACGACGAAGATGGTCCCGGAACTCATTGGGTCGCATACAAGAAGACGAACGATCGAGTCGTTTATTTCGATAGTTTCGGTAACCTTCGACCGCCATTAGATCTCGTGAGATATCTCGGCGTTGGTAGTGTAGAGTACAATTATGATCGATATCAGAAATATGATACTTTCGAATGCGGACACTTGTGTCTAAAGTTTCTTTGCGGGAAACTAAATCGTAGGAATAAGTACAGTTTATAAAAACGTAGTGCATAGTTTCATGACGTCAGTCCATCGTTCGCAATCATGGAAGATTCATTTACGCTGACTTTATCGGGCACCTCCTCCGTCCTCGAAACTGAATATTTTCCTCCCATCGAACTTTCTCCGTATAAAAATTATACTCTCGGACTCATCGAGCTGTTAACTTTCAATTCGATTCCTAACGTGGATACCGGTCACAATAAGTTTTACATCGGGGATGAAATTATCGCTATACCCACTGGAAGCTACGAGATACAGGATATCGAGAACTACGTACAAAGCGCATTGAAGGATAAGAATATTATCGTTAACATTAGACCTAACAATAGTACGTTATGCAGCGACGTTAAGTGTAACCGTGACATAAATTTTCTACCGAACGATTCCATAGGTCGTCTATTGGGCTTCACTCCACGCGTTTTGAAAGTCAATATATTGCATACGTCCGATGTACCCGTAACCATTCTCAAAGTAAACGCTTTACGAGTCGAATGTAATATTACCGCGGGGGCCTACATCAACGAACGCAAGGTGCATACCATACACGAATTCTTCCCGGTCGTACCACCGGGATATAAAATCATAGAGGTGCCATCGCACGTCATTTACCTACCGATCGCGACCAAAACCATAAATCATCTACAGATTCGAATAGTCGATCAGGACGGAGACTTGGTGAATTTTCAAGGGGAGGTCATAACGATAAGACTACACGTTAAATCCATGCAATAATGGGAATCGTTTACAATAGAAAAATCGGTAGCGGCTATAATAGAATACCGATATGCCGAAAAGAAACCAGCCATAGACCGCTTCTCAAACCATTAACACGTCAAAACGTATTGTTCCTGATAAGCCTGGGGCTCAAGGTCGTCGGAAGAGGAAAGTAAAACGTTCGTTCTGCTGTTGTCGTTTTCATATGGTGCTTACCATGGAGGAAGAAACGTTGAACATTGGGCTGCCCATCATCTTCGACGAGTCCATAGCGCACTGCGAGACGCATGCGCACCAGCCTTACGCCTCGTCAACGTTCAACAACAGCGATGAGATTCGAATCTCCGTTCAACACAAAGACCTATGCTTACTACCGAGTAGAAGTTCGTTACACATATACGGGAAACTGGTTCTAGTCAATAACGCCATCTGTCATCTCTTCGAGGAAATTCGCTATGAAATGAACGCCATCGAGATCGATCGAAACAAGAACGTTGGTTTCACGAGTCTCATGAAGGGGTACCTTTCCCTAACACACGGTCAACGCGCATTGATGGGAAACGCCGGTTGACTCACCGAGCAAACGAAATTGACCGATGCAGCCGGTTACTTCGATCTTTCCTTACCGCTGAGCATAATCCTAGGATTCGCGGAGGATTATCGCAAGATCGTCGTCAACGCTAAACATGAATTGATTCTGACGAGGGCGAAGAGCAACGCTAACGCGGTCGTGCAAACTGCTTCGGAGGAATACAAAATCGTAATTCGGAAGTTGGAGTGGTGATACCGTACGTGAGGGTCTCGGATCGAGGAAAGATAGAATTGTTGAAGTTCATCGAGAAAGATGCACCCATCTCCATGAACTTTCGTACCTGGGAGTTGTACGAGTATCCTCTTCTTCCAACCACTTCGAAACACGTGTGGACCGTCAAGACGTCAACACAGTTGGAAAAACCTCGATACATCGTCCTGGGTTTTCAGACGATCAGAAAGAATAAGAACGGCAAGAACGCGAGTCACTTCTATCACTGTAACGTCAAGGACGTTAAACTCTTTTTAAATTCGCAATGTTACCCTTATGGAAGTTTGAACCTTGACATTGCCCGCAATCAATTTGCTCTCCTGTACGAGATGTATGCAAACTTTCAAGCGTCGTATTACGGTAAAGAACCTGAGCCGCTGTTAAAGAGAAATGAATTTTTGGAGCACGCACCTCTGATCGTCATCGATTGCTCGAAACAAAACGTGTCCCTCAAGTTCGGACCGGTCGATATTCGCCTCGAATTTGAGGCTGAAAAGAATTTCCCTGTCGAAACATCGGCATTTTGCTTAATCCTGCACGATCGTATCGTTGAGTACAATCCGATCAGTGGTGGGGTGAAGAAGTTGGTATAAAAAGTGTCGATCGCTTCCTCCTGCGCAGTTTGCAAAAAGAAATGGAGGTCATCGTAGATCTACAGGGATTTAAGAAACCGTCAAATAAGTTTATTTTGAAAGAGTTTTCTCTAATTGGAACCGATAACTATTTCACCGAGCCCGTAACGTTCCTGTTTCAACCACCGTGCCAATGGAAGTGTCTTGCGGCCAAATACAAGTGCATGAACTTGTGGCTGGAACGAAATTTTCACGGGATATCTTGGACCCCGGACTACATACCGTATAAGAGAGCTAAGAATAATCTTCGAGGCATTCTGCGAGATGCTACCAAAATCTACGTCAAAGGATTGGAGAAGAAGAAGTGGTTAGAGAATCTTACGAGACAACCCGATCGCATCGTTGACTTTTATGCGATGACTGCGTATTTATTTGACACACTCCAAACAATGGAATTCGATATGGTTATAATGCCCACCGAGGTACCACATGGTAAGTCCATTCCCCTCAGCGGCAAGCGTCATGTTTTGAAACGCCATCCTTACCGGTAGAAATACCGAGAAGCTCTTCTCGATGCTCGCCAGCAATCTCATCCCGTATTTGGTTTGGACTTGTCGTATGCCGCTAATTTGGTAATCCTTGTTAATTTCCAACTCGGACAACTTCTTCGTTGGTAAAAGATCCTCCAGGGGGCCCACTTTGTTGATTTTTAAAAAATCCATTGCTTTCAATCCAGACGGAGAATTCTCAAGTTTCTTTTAACGCGATCACGTTCGATCCTCGATTCGATCAACTGCTTCACTTCCTTGATGCTTTTCAGAAGCAATTCAATGCGGACTGCAACTTCGCGCTGCTTCTCACTTTTCCGCATAACCTGACTGTGATCACTCGAATAATGAATACGTCTCGATGCAGCCCTTTTGTACAGAGAGCCCTCTTTGTTAAAAAAAATGGTAGGGGGATTTCCTGGAATCGTTGACGGTGAGAGACAGAGAGAAGCGTTTGAGGTAAAAAGTTTATGACGTGGTATATTTTTGCCACTCCACGGCGACCCCCAAGTTCTGCCGACATCTCTTTTTTGCATTCTTTCTTTGCAGGGTCCGAGGTCCGACGGTCATCGACCCGGGGGAAAGGGAGAGCATGCCTAATTAATTACCAATTTAAGTTTAGCATGTTGTTGCAGCCTAATTTAGCGATCCGCGGGAACTCTTCCCAATTTCCTGTAAGGGGTCATCCAATTGTTTTTTTGAGTTCCCGGGCGTACTCTCGAGCACTCGCAGGAATGTTAGAACGGAATATTTGGCGAAGCGATCGAGAGCTCGCCAAATCTCTATATCGCGTAGCGAGGCTCCGGTCGTCAGGCCGGAGTGTCAACATCGGCGACCTCTCGGAGGTCGCGCTCGCGCGCGCGTTACAGGCCCTGGAGGCTCGGGTGCGGCCGCCCGCAGGGGTAGCAAGACTACCCGGCCAGGAGCCGGACCAGGAAACAGGAGCTCTAATGACCCTGCTGCCACCGACGAGGCGAGGCGTGGATGCTACGCCCTCGCCAGAGTACCCGGGGCTTACCCAAGGGTCCGTCCCCGGGTGAGCCAGGATCCCCTGGAGGGGAAAACATCGGGGGCCCAGAGGACCACGGCCCGCCGGGACACGACGGACCACCGCTCCACCGCAGAGTTGAGAGTTTGCCGTTGAGTATTTTTGGCCTCCGGGGAGGCCTGGCGCCCAACTTCATGTCTCGTTCCCGAAACCGGGAAAAATAATTTTGAGTGGCTCGTACGGATCCGCCTAGACGATCGGGCGAAGGTGACGAGCAATCGTCCCGGAGCTGCTGGCCCGAAATTCCCCCCCCCCCCCCCCAACTTAGTGTCCGTTGTCGACACCTCGTTCCTCGTAACATTGCTATTTCGTCACAAGTTCTAGAAAGTTCCAATGTGCTATCGTCCGACGTCTACGAGAGCTAATTCTCCGATGTCGACAAATTCGCGGAATTACGGTCGATATCTGTACCGCGAATTTTTTGATCGATGACAGCTGAAAAAGTTCTTAGAATCGCAATCACCCCTTTGAAAGGTAGCAGCTACCGCCTTTGAGATAAAGATTCCGGAAGATTCCAAAGTGCGACGTCTATGAGAGCCAACGGATTCCTAATTCTCCGAAGTCAACAAATTCACGGAATTACGTCGCGGCCGACGAGAGCCGGCGGATTCCTGCGTCGAGGGAGATAACGGCTGTCCTCCAAGATCGACGGGAATTATCAGAATCTCGTCGCGAGTCTTCCGCCGTTGCGGGGACCAAAGGTGCCGACGCGATTCTTGGAATCGAGTGGCAGACGTCGCGGCCGACGAGAGCCGGCAGATTCCTGCGTCGAGGGAAATAACGGCTGTCCTCCAAAAATCGACGGAAATTCTCAGAATCTCGTCGCGGGGACCAAAGGTGCCGACGCGATTCGTGGAATCGAATGGCGGACGGCAAATTCAGATCCCGAGGGTGTCGTCCGCGGGGGGTGGGGGAGGAAACGTTGCGTCAACGTTTCAGGGGGTGGAGCGGGGTCCGACGAGCGGGGATCGACCGGCAAGGCGGTTGAGGGTAAGGGAGACTCGCACGCATAGTCCGGCGAGGCGCATGGTGCGTGCCCGTGTACGTGTGCACGAACACGTGGGGCCCAGGGGCTTGTTGGCAAGGGGAAAGGGGGAGGGGCAAGGCGAGGGGGGGGAGACTGATACGCATAGGCCGGCGTTGCGTAGGTGCGCGCGCGCGTGTGTGTGGGTGTGTGGGTGTGTGGGTGTGTGGGTGTGTGTGTGTGTGCGTGTGTGCGTGCGTGCGTGCGTGCGTGCGTGCGTGCGTGCGTACGTGCGTACGTGTGTACGTGTGTACGTGTGTACGTGTGTACGTGTGTACGTGTGTACGTGTGTACGTGTGTACGTGTGTGCGTGTGTGCGTGCGTGCGTGCGTGCGTGCGTGCGTGCGTGCGTACGTGGTACGTGTGTACGTGTGTACGTGTGTACGTGTGTACGTGTGTACGTGTGTACGTGTGTACGTGTGTACGTGTGCACGCATAGTAATCTGTCCAGAACCGGCCCAGTATACCTACTTTTGCTGCCATCCATCTTCATTTAAGGCCGAGATTTTCACTTTTACAACCTTGTTTTCTGAAATAGTTTCCCACTGCTCTAGATCCTTAGAAATTCTCATCTTCGTAGTTTCATCAAATTTTCTGTAATACTATTGGCCATGCCCATCTTTAGTTACCACCCTAAGGGCGGACTCAGGGTATTGTTACGTCTGGGAAAAGGTAAAAGGAAAAGGAATACTCAAATTTATTTTAGGATAAGGAAAGGAGTTTCGTGAGAGGAAGAGAAGCCGCACAAAGGCCCCGCGCCTTATTTCTCGATTAAGGGGCAAGGAGGATTGGAATTTCGTTAGAGGAAGGGGTGCCGCACAAAGTATCCGCGCCTTCCTTCACAATTAATGAAAAGGAAAGGAAAGGAAAATGGGAAATAGAAATCTTGTGGGCCTCTCAGCGAGTCCTACGCAGACTTATCGATATTGGTGTAAAGAAAGGAGAGAAATGGAGGTTCGTTTCACTAGCTTTATTGTACAAAAGATAAACGTGAGGATATACAAATGTGTGCGTGGGTGTGTATGTGTGTGCGTATTTCTAAATACCTTACTTTCTTCCTTGATGCGACGTTTGCTCCTCGAACCGAGTTTCAGACGTAGGAACTTGCTTCAAAGTTCACACGAGAGTGAGTCTATGAATCTAGTTCGTAAGTTCGGATTGTAAGTTCGAGTTTGAGATCGAGATTTGAGTTTCGAGTTTCGAGTAAATTCGAGTTCGTTCGAGTGTTTCGAGTTTTGTGAGAGTCTTCGAAAGTAACTTCGAGTGAGAGTTTAAAAAAAAGGATATACAATGTATCTCGTCTAAAAACTTCTAATGAATGACAACTACTTGTGAATTAATAACTAACTGATGCTCGCTGCTTAAGCACTAGCTTTTATACTATTTCCACCCCTGACGCTTGAGTCCTGAAATTCCGGCAGTGGGGCATGAAAATGACTTAAGTCCCCGATGGTGGGGTTTGGAAAAATCTCTAATTGGAGGAAAGAGTTAAAACCTTGTTTTAGGCAAAGGAGTAGAGTTAGGAAAAAATCTCTTATTGGAGGCAGGGGTTGAAAAATCCGTTTTTAGAAAGAGGAGTTCGGAGCGAAAAATTTAGAAGAAGTGTCCTCGGGAGATGGAAGTTAATGTTTACTTTTCTGGGGCAGATTGTTAATGTCGCCGTTCCGCCGGGACTCACGAGCTCGCCCGTGCCAGGGTGGTATCCGTCATCGCGGGTTCCCTTGTCTTAAATATTTTAAATATTGCGGGGAGCAGCTAGGCTCGAGGTCTTCGGGACCCTTTTCGACTTATCTACTATTTACGTAGCGTGGAGACAGCCTGTCGCGAGAACTAAGATGGGGGCCCTCGGTTGTCTGGATTGAAAAGAACGAATTTTAGACTCGATGAGTCTGTTACTTTGAAGAAGATAAATCCTGGGCCTCCCGGGCTAGTTCGACACGCGGGCCGATGAACGCGTTGTGAGCGTTACGTGCGACGTAACAGTATATTAAAAACGCTGCGAGCAACAGACCGACACGCTTCGACACTCTCACTTCTGCGAAAATCATCGTTTCTCCGACCATCCGAACACTGATTTGTAAACACGGAGAAATGAAAGTTTCTAACACCTGGAATCCAACATAAATCTGGCGACGAGGATCGGATAGTCCAACACCCGGAGCACCAGCGAATAGTGTGGAAACAGCAATTCCACCTCCTAGACATCGGGTGACGATTTCCATCGATAATATTGGACTACGACCTGGACGAAGGGACCAAGTACTAGGATTGACACCCCACGATATGACGAACATTCTGGAACCAGCAACCCCAGCCTAGACGTGGATAAATATCCGGCGACCGTACGTATTTGAAACTTCTGGTACTCGTTAACACTCCGAAAGGTCTTGTTCATTTCCTTCTCAATTTCCTTCTTTTCTAATCCAAACAACTTTTATTACGTCTACGTCAAATAATCGCGAAGAAGCAACTACCACAAATTCATATCCGATTTCTCTCGAATTTTTAACGAAATTAATTCCAAGTGAATTCAATGGCGACAGATACAAAATTCGCGGTTTCATTAAACAAGTTGATTCCGTGTTCAAAATCGCCGCCGCAAATCAAAAACCGGTTTTACTTCTTTATATAAAAAGTAAAATTACGGGTAAAGCACGAGATCAAATCGATGTTCATTGTAACCTCACAACCTGGGAAGAAATTTCTGACCTGCTGCTTAATTTATATCAAGATAAAAAATCGTTCGATCAATTGTTAGAAGAAATAAATAGTATTAGACAACATCGAAATGAAGGCGTGTCACAATTTTATCAAAGATTAGACGATTTATCCTCACGAATTCTAGCATCAGTACACGCATGTGATACCGGAGATCACACGCTGGCTGGTCGCATATCCATGGTTACCGGCATAACCCTTAACAGATTCATTCACCACTTCCATCCTGAGATCTCACAAATGTTGAGATATAGGGAATTCGAAACAATTAATCACGCATTCACGGCCGCAGTTACTGAAGAAAAAGCATTACGTTTACGGTATGATCTCCAAAAGTGCCAAATTTGCGGACGCTCTAACCACGTAACCAACGATTGTTTTCAAAATAGAAGTAAACCTAATAATAGCCATAAGAATTCTAAACCCATTCTATTTAATAATCCGACTCAAACCGGCATACAGTGCCGATATTGTAAAAAAATTCGAACACTCAATAGACGAATGCCGTAAGAGGCAGTTAACAAATCAAAATCGCGGACAAAATCCTACAAGACAGAGTCGGCATAACCAGTACCGCGGATCAAATTATAGGCAGGGCCATTTTAATCGAAATCTTGGACCAAGTAGCGGACAGGGTCAGTTTGTCCCAAATCAATCGCCAATGCAATCGAATCGCGATTAAAACCAATCCCGCCAAAATAGGGATCAAAGTCAAAGTCAAGTAAACTTTCAGACGACCAATTCTATTCACATACCCCATTATCGGGAAGTGGGTCCTTCAAGTTCTTTCAGCGAACCTGAAGAGACAGTTCATCAATTAAACAATTTTACCAAATGTACCATTTTCCTTAAAGTCAACGATCTAACTTACATTCGACTCAAATCGGAATCTTCGAATTCATCAGACAAGATACTGAAGCTTTTAATCGATACAAGAGCTTCAGTATCACTCATCAAGACATCGAGTCTCAGTAACTACGAAATTCTTAATCGAAAGGGAATCACTCTAAATGGCATATCATCAAACGCTCCGATCAAAACACTCGGAGAAACCCAAATTGACCTAAAAATCCGCACTAATGGATTCTCTGCAATCTTTCAACTTCTCGATGCTCTTTCCAATATACCATTCGGCGGACTCCTAGGGTACGACTTCTTTCTAGCCTAAAAATGCAAGATTAACTATGATCAAGGAACAATATCTATTGACTCGATTCCTTTCCCGATTCCGTTGTTGAAAAATACGGCTCAGCACTTGGAATCCTTTATCTCAATAAACCCTAGATCTGAAATGGTTGCGAAGATACTTCTGAACAACCCTGAAAATCTAACAGAAGGGATTATTTCTGCTCAAAGCTTAAATGACCACTCTCCCTTGATCCCCAAGGCTATGGTAAATGTCTTAAACCATGATCAGGCATTAATAATGATTGTCAATCAATCTCTACAAAAGAAAAGAATCCCGATTCCAAATCTCGGCGTAGAAGCTATTCATATCCAAACATATGTCTGCCAATTGTCGACAAGTCCTAATTACCCCAACATCCATAGTCGGATCCAAGTTCTGCGGGAAAATCTTAGGCTTAACCATTTGAACACGGAAGAAACGTAGACCATTACCTAAATCTGCGAAGAATTTAATGACATTTTCCATCACCCATCGGATATTTTAAGCGAAACGACCGCCGCAACACATGAAATTCGTATTACCGATGATAACCCAATTAATGTGAAATCTTATAGATATCCTGAGATTCACAAAGATGAGGTCTCTAAGCAAACCGAAAATATGTTAAAACAAGGAATTATTACCTCCTCTTCGAGCCCGTGGTCGAGTCCACTCTGGGTTGTACCAAAAAAATGAGACGCCTCAGACGAGCGTAAATGGCGCATTGTAATCGCTTACCGCGAGCTAAATGAAAAGACGATAGGAGACGCGTATCCACTCCTGAATATTGAAGACATATTAGACCAACTTGGTCATTCGCAATATTTCACCACCTTAGATCTAGCTAATGGATTCCATCAAATCCCCATGCATCAAAAGGATGCAGCAAAAACCGCGTTCTCCACACCAGAAGGTCATTTCGAATATAAGCGAATGCCTTTTGGCATGAAAAACGCACCTGCATTCTTCCAGCGCATGATGAATAACATGCTGGTCGAACTTAACAACAAACAATGCTTTGTATACTTAGACGATATCGTCATATATGGTTCCACCCTCGAAGATCATAACCGAAAATTGAAAAATGTTCTCTCCCGACTCTGCGGAAACAATTTAAAACTTCAACCTGACAAATGCGAGTTTTTACGTCAATCACGCGAATATCTCAGACATGTGATTTCTAAGGACGGAATAAGACCCAATCCTAGGAAAGTCGAGGCGATTCAAAACGTACCGCGCCCAAGAAACGCCGAGGGAATCAAAATCTTTTTCGGGATGACGGGGTACTATCGCAAATTTATTAATAATTATTCCACTATCGCTAAACCCTTTACCGCCTTATTGAAAAAGGATACAGAATTTCTTTGGTCGCGAGATCAGGAACGAGCATACGAAACTTTGAAAAACTGTCTCATAAAAGACCCATTACTCCAATACCAAAATTTGTCTGAACCCTTCACATTAACTTCCGACGCATCTAACGTCGGGATCGGAGCAGTTGTGACGGGCAAGCCCGTCACGCCGCTCAATCAGCGCGCCACAAGGCATTTCGTACTGCTTAAGGACAATGCAAAACAATGGTACGACATACATCGACAACAATGGAACTCATTTAACGATTTCGAACAACACATCTGAAACACATTTCAGAGACCGGACTACATGAATATGTTAGAACAAAGAATATGAACATATACGCAATACCTAAACCAACCGATTACGGGCTACTTCATACAATTACAAACATTAGCACAGCAATTAAAACCCCCTTTAACACAGGATAAACTCCTATACATAGCATATGATAACCTACGACTTGAATACAAAACATGCATACATAGGAAAGACTTCAACAACATAACAGAACTACAAGACCTGGGAAAGGAATGGGAATACAGCAAATTCAAAGCTGAACAGACCGAATATACAATATACTCAACATATGAAACTCATACACAAACACACAGTACCGTACGCCCCGCAACACAAATACACACACCTACCAACCACGCCTCACATACCAAACATCGAGACAGAGGACACCCTACTTAACACACACTAACACCACCTCTCCAACATACCAACCACAAACACACAATAGGCCACCATTTCTACCCACGCCACGACAACCGATCATCACATTCCCGACAGAAACCAATTACGACCGACCAACATGTCATTATTGCAAAGCACACGATCATTTCATAAAAGACTGCCCTCACAGACACCCGCGGCAAAACCAGAACCAGGGAAACGACAGAAGGGGAGGACAGGAATGACTACAGTACCTCCCCTAACAAAGGCCCAAAACACAGAACACCTCGCAGACGCACACACACAATCGGACAAAATGAACAGATGGTTCCTGCTAATAAAAATTACAGACTGCGTCATACACGCATTAGTTGATACAAGGGCTACACATACATATATTAACAGAACAATCGGAGAACACCTCAAAAACTTAAAATTACCTACAGCTACACCTTCAAACAATCAAATTACCGTCGCCAATGGGCAAACAACAACCATCGAAACAATCATACTAACACCGATCACGATAGGAAATCAAACATACATCACGAACGCCAAATTAGTACCAGACCCCACATATAACTGCATCCTGGGAATGGACACCTTAATGGACACACGAATGAAAATCGACTTTAACACCAGAATATGGACCCTACCCGACGAACCACACATCCGATACCTCATTGAAACAGACCCAACGTCATTACCACAACCACTAACACACCTCAAAACCCAGGGAACACAGACTAATCGGAAACCAGATGCACCCGTCGAAAAACCCAGAATAAAATCAACAACACAAGGGACGCAATAAAGACGCCAATGGAAGGCCAAAAAAAACACGCCCTAACCAAACTAATTACACCCACACACGAACGCCCAGCCTTACTACCAACCCCCAACATTCCTCTTAACCCTTTCTTATACACAAACACCAAAACAAACAAACGTAGGCATACACACCCCACACGATCCACACCGACACAACAAAACACAATCACACCATTGCACACCAACATAAACAAACACACACTAACCAAAACCAACACAAACAGAAACAATAACATCCCAACGGAATGCCACGGAACTAACAGAAACATAACAAGCCAAGATACAACAAATCGTTAAAAGTATCATCCCTCACACACAGAAACTAAGAAAGACCCACTTGGTAGAACACATAATTGACACACAAAACCATGTACCCATTAAACAACGAGCCTACAGAACATCGGAACACATTAAACAAGCAAGACATAACGAAGTCGACAAAATGCTCAAAGACGACATAATTGAACCCTCACACAGCGCCATTGTTATGATAGAGAAACCTAATAACACGTACAGATTCTGTATCGACTTCATTAAAGTCAACGCAGCTACAAAAAAGGACGCTTACCCACTACGACACATGTCGGACATATTAGACAGACTGAACGCGGCAAAATTAATCTCAAAATTAGACCTCTCACAAGCCTACTTTCAAATACCCTTACACCCAGACAGCAGAGAAACGACAGCATTCACAGCCCCCGGAAAGGGATTATTTCACTTTAAAAGAATGCCCTACGGGGTAACAAACGGACCCGCAACCTTCCAACGACTACTCGACCGACTCATCGGATCAGACATGGAACCACACGCCTTCGCATATTTAGACAACATAATCATCACGACAAACACATTTGAGGAACACATACAATGGATCGAAGACATCCTGACAAAATCACAGGACCCGGACTCACAATCAACCCCGACAAATGCGAGTTCGGATGCAAAGAAGTCACATACCTAGGATACATTGTTAATAAAGTCGGACTCCAGACAGACCCACAAAAAACAGAACCCATTCGCAACTACCTGTTACGTAGACACTACTTACGAAATAATCGCGACCCGGTAAATCGGAAGGTAGCCATGGAATTCCATAAATTAGCACGCGATTTTGACATACGCTTGCGAAATGAAGACTCAGTCGACCTCACTAAGATCGCGCCACCGACCCAAGTAGACCAGGTCGCGATCAACTGGGCCCAAGTGCATCCTGGTGACACTGCAACATTTCCTTCACCCCTGCAAACACTGCCCTCGTCTAAACCATGGAACCCCCACCAATTGGAGCGCCGTCCCAAATTCGTCAATAAAAACCAACAACCGTCCAGTTAATGGGCAGTTAATCGCAGTCAGTTAGAAGAAAGGTCAGACTCACACCGAGTCTCACGGACCGATCATCGTCATCGACCACGAGCTTGGAATCTTTGGTTCTCGACTCTCAGTTCCTAGCGAGTCTAAGACCGAAACCATTGAACTCGGAGGATCACCTGCTCCCCGAGCTACAGTCGTGCTGCTCGGTACTCCGGCGATCCAAGAGCATCAATCCAGGAAGGGACGGCGGCACTAGTACATCCGTTGGACGGGAGGCTCCGAGGAGACCTCCAACCCTAGGGCACGTCACGGGCGGAACGCGTTCACGCGCAGTCATCCGGTTGATCGATCTAAGGAGGACGTCACCGAATTGGCCGCTGATCCAGGTACAGGCCCTTTCGCAAGCTCGGGTCACCTTCATCTTTAATCCTAACCTCATCTTTCATCGCAACTAAAACCACCCGAATTCCATGCCTAGCTCCGGTTAACCGGATAGATTAAGCCTTTTGTATCTCCCAAACATTTCAATATCTTGTTTCGCGCTAGAGTCACGCAAACCTCACAAATTCAGAGTGCAAGAAGTGCCATGTTAGCAGATTAGGCGTCCAGCGACCTACTGCCACTGACCGCCTTATCGCGTCACCCGAAACTCCGCAACGCGGAACGAAATCGAATCGTATGAATTAATCGCGAACACCTTCGAGGACCCTCACGACCTGTATAAACCCCATCTGACGGAAAGACAAATATATACATTCTCGTCAATTTATTGATAACCTCTATTTATTGGGCCCTCCTTAGCTCCCCATTCCTACAAATCCCACCAGAGGATTTGGTCTAGCCGCTCGGACCATCTCCTCACAATAATATACAATCATTACGTGGACATTCGAGGTAAGACCTTATTGGGCAAAACCCGAACATTCCCCTCGGCCTCGCATCCCCTCGGCCGCCACGTAACATACCCTACACCTAAAAACATAAAACACATCAGACGACTAATAGGCATAGCATCATGGTGCCGACGATTCATACCTAACTTCGCTACGAAACTTGAACCCCTTACACGCTTAC
This sequence comes from Orussus abietinus, assembly GCF_000612105.2. NCBI lineage: Eukaryota > Metazoa > Arthropoda > Insecta > Hymenoptera > Orussidae > Orussus > Orussus abietinus. Next base: position 9,285 of record NW_019394810.1, on the reverse strand, counting down.
TACGCAAAGACCACCCATGGACCTGGGAACAAGACCAAGAATCAACATTCAACACAATAAAAGAAGTACTTACAACACCCCCTACACTGACATACCCAGACTTCACACAACCTTTCCAAATACAAACAGACGCTAGTGTCACCGGCCTAGGGGCAGTCCTAACCCAAACGAAAAACGACGCAGAACATGTCATTGCATACGCCAGTCGAAGTGTAACACGCCCCGAACAAAATTACACGACAACCGAAATCGAATGCTTGGCGGTAATTTTCGGGATCCAAAAATTCAGACCATACATTGAGGGCACAAAAGTAGCAATCATAACAGACCATAGCGCCCTACAATGGCTACACAACCTACAAAACCGCACAGGAAGACTCGCCAGATGGGCACTACAACTACTAGAATACGATCATACAATCATTCACCGAAAAGGAGCCTCACACCACGTACCAGACGCACTATCACGCATTCACGAAACACAGGAACAGGTATCAACGATCACAGAACAGGAAGACAACTGGTTCGCACATAAATTCAAACAAGTACAACAACACCCCGACACACACTTAAACTGGAGAATACAAGGCGGACAACTATACTTCTACAGACCTATAATACTTCACAGTGACATACTACCGGACAGCAAATCATGGAAGCTGACAGTACCAAAACCACAACAACATACCGTACTACATGAAAACCACTCACTCCCACAAGCAGGACACCCAGGAATCGAAAAAACATATGCGAAAATTTCCCAACGCTACTACTGGCCTGGAATGTACAGAGACGCGATACTATACGTTAGAAAATGCGACACACGCCAAAGGACAAAAATCGAACAACAACTACCAAAAGGAAAAATTGGACGACACACTACCGACGAACCATGGACCCTAGATGCATCAGACGTCATAGGCTCATTAACTCCATCTAAATCACGCAACCAATATATCATCGTATTCCAACATACATACACTAAATGGATTGAACTTACTCCCGTACACAAGGCCAATACCAAAACAATAGAACAAGCACTCCAAAAACAAGTCATCAACAGATGGGGAACTCCAAGAATACTATGGACGGACAACGGAACACCATACATCAACAAAACAATAAAACAACTCACACAAGCATATAACATCAAACACGTAACGATACCACCTTACCACGCACAAGCAAACCCCGTCGAACGCACCAACCGAATACTCAAAACAATTATACAGTCATACATCGAAGACGAACAACGAGACTGGGACAAATACCTACACGACTCCCAATTCGCGTACAATACAACACCAAGATCGTCAACGAAATACACACCAGATTCCTTAACTTAGGCAGAGAACTAACACCCACACATTCGTTACGAAACAGGACAGAAGGCACACCCATACATAATCAGACAAACATTAACAAATGGACACAAAAAATCAAACAACTACAAATGATACACAACGAAATCTTATGAAACCAACAAGACGCATACGACAGACAAGCACACCACTACAACCTACGCCGACGAGACGTACAATAGAAAATTGGAGACCGAGTTCTTAAAAGAAACAGGACCATCCCCTCCGCAACGGACCACATCTCAGCGAAACTAACACATAAATATACAGGACCGTTTATTATAACAAACATCATCTCCCCCACAATCTATGAACTAACAACAGGAACCGGAAAACCAGCCGGACAATGACACATCCAAGATCTGAAATTATATTTAAAGCCCTAGAAATAAATAACAAACCGCAACATTTCACCTAACCCCCACTGATGCACTCCATTATTACAGGTGAAACGATACCACATTCATGCGCCGCTCATCCAGATCACGCATGCCTCCACCACGACAACCAGCTCTCACACCTCCGCAACTCATAACTCGCATCACGATACACTCCACCGATCACACCACACAGCGAACGATATCATGCACGATCACACACACACAGAACATCACACCGACATCAGACATACCACACAGAACATCCCTACCAACACCGAACACACCACGCAGAACACTCCTACCGACACCAAACATCCCGCCGAACCCTTACTTATACACAACACGACCACAATCCGGTACACGCATAACCCTTCGACCGATACCCACCACGCATACTCAACACGCCGACACACCACAAACGCAACGGAGAACACTACTCCCAACACCACAGACACCACACACCCAAACCCAGCACATGGATACCATGATAGAACATACAAACGAGGACGATGCAACAACCCACAGATACCAGACACCACCAATACCGACGATCCTACACGCACACACTGAAAACTAGGACGACGACAAACCAATACAACAACCCAGTAACCCACCACCAACACACACCAATGCCAGAAACACAACACCCACCTACAACAACACAAAATAAAAACACCACACGCATACAACATGACTCTGACGATAAAGCCGCACAATTCCGCTTTAAAAAAAAAAGGAACAATTCCACGATCCACAACACACACACACTACCCATTAATCCTTTCATTACGGGTGCCGCCTATAGGCGGCGGCCGCGCGACGACCTGTGTGTACGGATGCCGACTATAGGCGGCGGCCGCGCGACGACCTATGTGTACGAGCAAAGTGCACACTTCGCGGCGCGGTGACCCGTTCAGTGGCGTCACTCCAGCGGAGCGGACTGCCGTAAGGAAAGGGTTAAACACACCGACGCGACTCACATGACAGACCATACTACATCCAACACGTCACAGCCCATACGAACCCACACGTACATTAGAAGAACAACGACTATACACACTCCAACTAAAAGAATACTACGCAGGCAAACCAAACACAGACCCAAATCCATTCACAGGACACCCAAAACTTGGACAACCAACACAACGAACAAAAGACAGTACAAAACCGAAGGAAACACAAATACTCAAAACACACCACGGATACGTAGCACGAGACAGACGCAACCTAACAAAGAACCGACAATTTATCCGCCTACCACAAAACCAAAGGCATAAAATACACGACAACAGAGACGCCAAACGAATACGATACAATGACAACGACGACTCAGACGAGTATCACACCACAAACGAGCAGGACTAACACATACACCAGAATTATGCACAGAAGACACATACAAACAACACAACGGAAATAAAACAAACATTCCATACGTAGTCTAGTAAAAGTAGGACTAAATCACTACAAATAGGAATACAAAAAAAAATGTTATCTCTAGATATAGTAACATTAAGCTCACATTCTTTATCCTTTTGTTTCTTTTTCTATTCTTTCCTTCCTCTTGTACATACACGTAGGGTTAGGGTATTACGTTCTAAAACACACATTTGAGGACGAGAATAAGGACAGGCAGGATTAAACAAGCTCACATGAGAATTAGAATTACGTTACTACAAAACTAGAATTTAGCTAACTTAGAACACTAGGAAACATATCGACAAGCGAAAACACATTAGAATTAAGTTAGAGTAGAATACATTCACACGCCTAGGAGTAAGCGAACTCCATTAGGATTAAGGTTACATTAAGAAAGAACAATTATCGATTATAGGATTCAAAGCAGAAATACAAACCGTCGGTTTAAGATAGCACACACATTACACAACCATTGTAACACGAACAACACGCACACGACAGAGATTAGCATAAAGTAGCATTAAGGAACAGCACACATAAGAAACACCATACCAATACGGAAAGGAACAACACACAACAGGAGACACACACACCAGGAGAGACACACACAGCAGGAGGCACACACGCAACAGGAAGCACACACACAACAGGAGAAACACACACAGCAGGAGGCACACACACACCAGGAGGCACACACCACGGAAACCACATACATCAGAACCACACGCAACACATCAAATAGCACGCACCCCACAAGGACTACACAGACGCAAGGCACGGCAATCCAGAATACAAGGAAACAGCCCTTTCGACGGAGGGGGCGGGTGTGACGGGCAAGCCCGTCACGCCGCTCAGACAGCGCGCCACAAGGCAGGTGACGCCCTCAGGCCCCAAAGCCACCGCGCCGGCGCGCCCGAACGCCATCGAGCCTGCCCGAGGCGCGCCGAGGACCGAGCGGGACGAAGCCGCTAGAGAGACTTTCGCCCGATTTCGTGAAACGAAGAACGTGTGCCGACCGTCTCCTCACCCTGTATCACCCTCAGTATCACCCTGTGGAAGTGCCCAACGCCCGCCGACCGCCGCCCCGTCAGCCCCAGCTGTCCGGAAGGCCACTCCGCTCCGGACCCACCAAACGAGCCGTCCAACGCCTGTGCTCACCGATCCCAGCACGCCGGTTACCGCCGCCACGAGGCACCCGCCATCGCGCCAGCACTGCGCGTTCTCCGTAGAAGTAAGTAGGCTAAGTCGTAGAGTAAGATAATGTAGGATAGGATATTAGAGTAGGGTAGTAATAAATCCTTTGTTATTGAATCTCTATTTTTCTCCCCCCCTCCCCCCACCTCTCTCCTTCACCCGTATTCTTTTCCCTGTTATACAGTTCTATCACAAATAAGGGATAATAGGGATTTGCCTATCGCATATAATTCGCGGACGCTGACTGTTGACGCCAAGCTTCGTTACCGCTAGGTTACCCCCTTAAGCACCCCCTCAGGCGTCGTTTATTTCTTGTTTTTCACCATCGTCGGTGATTGGTCGGCTACCCGGTCTCGATCCTCTTGCAGGTCTTTACGGGATACCCACGGTCTTGTCTTGGTCGCTCAGGCTCGTCAAGGCCATCAGCCCGGGACGGACACATTGCCGGGCATTACCGGCGCCACAGCGTGATGCCCGTCTCACTTATGAGACACCTCCAACCGCGAACCGCGCACCCCGATCGGTCTACCCCGCGTCGACCCCGCCCAGCCAAGGGGACTTCCAAGCCAACCCGTCACGGCCGACCCACCGGACCCGGACACGAATACGCGACCCCATGGAGCACAGCCCCAAATGGGGTGCGCCACACACCCGGACCACCGGCAGTGCCGATCTCGAGGCACCAAGGCCCCATGACAGGCCGACCTCCCCCGAACGGGCCCCGGAAGCTGATCGGGGAAGGAACCCGGGAGAGCACCGGCCCGGTCCCACGAACCGCTGCGGCCCGCCGAAGTCGTCTTCTTCTCGAACCCTCGGTGCCCAAGCGGCGGTCCTCCCGGGCCCGCCCCGCACGATTACCTGAGCTTCCATCTTTTCTCGTGATGTGTCCTCAGCGGCCCTCCTAGGACGGCCGTCTCTTCGATCTTCGTTTTTCTTGCTCTGAACCTACGTGCACTGCACTCGTACTTCGCACATTTTCCGCCGTCTTCTTTCTTCGTCGACAACACGCACTTCACACTTTCTTCACATTTTATCGTTCCGCGCTGCCCGAACGATTACTTACTACCTCCTCTCTTTGCCTCTCAATCGGCCTAAGTCGACCAGTCATCTCCGTCCATCGCCACACATTCCCTCCTGCCGGAAATCCCGCCCAACCCTTCAGACAAGCGAATTCTCTACCTGAGGTGCGGGTTCTCGCGGCATCCCCGGGTCTAGTGGCCCTCCAGGGGACCCAGCAATTATCGGATAATGTCCATCCCGCCGGCAACACTGAACAACGCTGAACAATATTACTCCACTACAGAAAAGGAATTGTTAGCAATTGTCAACTCTATCGAACATTTCCACCCCTACTTATACGGGCGCACTTTCACGATCTTTATCAATCATAGACCGCTTCAATGGCTCTTTAATTGCAAGAACCCTTCCTCCAGATTGATTACATGGAAACTACGCCTCAACGAATACCAATACGTTATTACATACAAGCCAGAGAGAATTAACTCAAATGCTGACGAACTATCATGCCTATTTCCAGAAAATACGATAGCCAATCAGCCTACGGGACACGTCAATGCTGCCCTTAAATCCGACCTGATTTATAAGGATTATATAAAATTCCATTATAAAAACACTGAGATAATTGAGTTTGCTAAGGAAAACTCCTTATTATCTAAACTACAAGAGCCGATTGTACTATTCTAGTCTCAAGATCTCGACGAAGGTAACCAATACTCAAACTATATACAAAATAACTTCGATATAACACGGATAAATCCCAGAATAAATGAGTACTCTAAATTAAAAAATAACGAACAAATATTCTTCATATTATATCCGAAAAACCTTCACCATGATAAGACTGAATATAAAGACTTATTCGAATGCTTTAAGAATTTCCAGAGCGCGATCGGAACCAAGAATTTTATCCTAATTCCACCGAAAAAGAGCCCTCATATAAAGACAGAATTCGAATGAAATTATGAAATTCATTTTTCCAAATAGTAAGATTAAAATCTTTAACACGATGAAAATTACACCCAAGAATCAAGACGATGTAAAATTGATTTTGGAAGAATGTCATAGCAGCAAGATATCAGGACAATATGGGTTCAATAAAACTTACGCGAAAGTAAAAGAACGTTATTATTGGACAAACATGAAATCAGATGTTAGGAAATTTATCAAAACTTGTCATTCATGCCAAATAAATAAAACAAACTTTAAACCCATTAAACAACCTATGAAAATCACGACGACGGCAGAAACTCCGTTCGAGCGTCTAGCTATCGACATTGTAGGCCCCCTACCTATAACGAAAAACGGCAATAGATTTATTTTAACTGCTCAAGATGATCTCAGTAAATATTCTTTCCGTTTCGCCCTTCCTAACCACAAGGCTATAACGATAGCCAAAACCCTCGCTGGGATCTTTATGAGCTTCGGGATACCTAAAACCTTTCTCACCGACCAGGGTGCCGATTTTATGTTCAGCCTGATTAAAGAAATCAGTAGCTTATTTAAAGCCAAGCATCTCGCTACTTCGCCATACCACCCCTAAACCAATGGAGCATTAGAGCGCTCGTATTTAATGTTAAAAGACTATCTAAAACATTATATTAAAGATAATCAAACGGACTGGGACGAGTACGTACCTTTCGCAATGTTTAGCTATAATACGTCCATACATAAATCGACCAATTACACGCCATACGAACTAATTTTTGGTAAAAAGGCATACTTACCCTCATCCATATCGCAACCTCCAAAATTTCCCTACACCTACGACGATTACATAAGATCCCTGCAGCACAGGCTCAACGCTTCCTTTAAAATTGCCAGAGAAAACCTTATCTCTGCTAAAACAAAAAGTACGGAATATTATGACCAAACTACTAATCCCAAGGTATTCATGGTCGATGATCTTGTTTGCATAAAAAACAATGGTTCGAAATCCGGCCTTTCGAAAAAAAAACTCTCGAAGGCAGTCAGAGGACCTTATAGAATCACGCAGATATTTCCGAATCAAACGGCAGAAATTCAAATTGGTAATAAGAAAGTAACTTATCACACTAATCAGTTAAAATCATATTTTTCAGATGATTTGAAAGATCTTGCTGATCCTCGTAATCTCTAGTTTTACCTCAACCTCCTACTATTATAACGAACCTATTACGAAATCGAGCGAAATATTTTATAATAATAAGGGCATCGCTCATATCTCCAACTCTAAGTTAACTCTATTGACCCACATTAATCTCACATATTTGAATAGCGCTCGACAAATATTAATTAACCAATTCGAAACGTCGCGAAAATTTTGCAAAATAAATGTTAAGAACACCTCATTTCACAGTCCGGCTAGCTTCCACTGCGAAAACACTTTTGTTTCGATCGGTGAAGAAATACGCGAAATTACAAAAAAACAAGAGGTTCTTCAGCAGATGATCGGATTTCAGTCTGTTCGCTCGCGACGTGGACTAGTTAACGGTGTCTCTTACGCCTTAAATTGGCTGTTTGGCATCCCTGACGCAAGTGATGCACAATATTACACCGACAGTATCAATATGTTGTTGAACGACGATAAGCAGACACAAACCCTTCTGAAATCCCAAGTTCAAATAATATCGAATACAGTCAGAAATCTAAATAATTCTTTATTTTCATTAAAAAGCCGAGAGGATACAATGAATAGCAACATAATGAAAATCAACTCGTTTACTTCGGAAACCAACTCATATCTGTCGAAATTGAATTTAGAATCGATAATTACTCAGCAGACAGCTACCCTATTCACCTTAATAAATAGGATTACCCGCGAATACGATCAATTTATCGAAACAATTAATCTCGGAAAGCACGATATTATCTCACCTATAATATTGACCCCTAAGATTCTGATAGAAGAATTATCTAACTACAAAGGCAAAAACGATCTCTTGATAGAACCCGGACACGAAAGTTTGCCAACGATATACAATTTGATAAAAGTACGAATGACGTTCACGAAAGACGTAATCTTTGCATTCCAATTCCCTCTAGTAAAGAAATCAAACTACGATCTCCATCACCTAATCCCTCTTCCTATGCAACATGGCAACACTTCATATTTCTCTTACATCAAACCAGAACATAAATACCTACTATTGCCCCAATCCAAAACCCAGTACTCCCTTCTGCAAGATCTAACGGATTGCAGCGAGTACTTGAATGGAAAGTACGTATGCACCAATTTGCACACCACCAAGGCTACGAGCCAACTAACCTGCGAGATCCAGTTGCTCTCGTCGCACGCCAGCGTCATCCCAAAGGATTGCGGAACCTCCACAATTAGAGCTGTCATCGAAACGTGGAAATACATTGACAACAATCAATGGATATATGTACTCCAATAACCGACTACCCTTACGATCATTTGTAATGATGCCAAGGATCACATAGATTGAGACACAAGTTGAGAGAGATGAAACGTCTTATGGGCGGAGCTTAGATGACGCGGCAACAATGTGTGCGTGCATCTTGCACATATACTACACAACTAAAAGCGTCTTCGCCACGGCCTATGTTCGGCCTGACACATTGTGCACGGCCAGTACGTAACTCTGAACTGGCTTGAGTTTAAAATTGCTGGAATTTTGGCCGAAGCAAATAATACATTAAGCTGTAAATAAAAATATTAATAACAATTACCACTCTATAAATTTGTCGCTTTAAATATAATTACGTTTATACAATTATTCTAAAGCAGCTGTTTGCAAGCTACTGGCAATGTCTGACAGAAACTTCCCAGATCTCACCGCGTGGAGGTCGTTGCATCGAGATCCAAAGTCAAAGTTGACAGTTCAAATGTACGAAAACGGTTCGTTAAATAAAAGTAATGTAAAATATATTTTTTAATTCATTCGTGATTTATTAAATTCATGCAGATGTGT
>NW_019394809.1:0-37467 GCF_000612105.2 Orussus abietinus | reverse complement strand
CCTGCCCGTCGATCATTTCGGAATGTTCACATGATGGACTGACTCGATTCACCCATATACCCCTGTTATCGATCCGAGATTAGCATTCATATTTTCTTCCAGTTACATCTTCTCGTTTTAAAACGATTAACAATTGGTTAGGATGGATTAAGTAATGGGTTTCAACGGGTTAGGATGAGTTACCAATAAATTAGCATAGATTAGAACAGGTTACCACGAGTTGGAATGAATTACCTGTCCGTTCAGGTACAGGATGTTGGGACCTTGGGGGATCAACGGAGGACGTCATATGGAAGCGAAACTTCCTCTTCCGTTTTTCCTACGCCGCATAGTTTCCGAATTACGCCCCTCCAAAGAACCGACCAATCAGAGCACAGCATTTTTATTTCCGCTGTATCTCCGAAACCACGGGTCGTAGAAAAAAATGGTAAAGGAAGTTTCGCTCAGAGATAAGTTGGGAGATTGCTCACGGGCAGGGTCGCGCTATTGCATTTCGTGCTGCCCTCTGATTTCCTACATTAGCTTTCACCATTTTTTGCCCCCAAGTGTGGCGCAACAAATTTCTGGTAGGGGCTCGCGTACTCGCAATGTCCGTGCCATCTACCAGTCGCCGTTGGCGGCTCGCGTATTCGAGATGGTAATACCATGCAGCATCTCTCGTATCGCCGCGGAATCCGGTTGCCGATCCATCGCCCCGGTTGCGAACGACCCCTACCCGTATCAAACCGGTTCGTTCAGGTACCGGTGTCTTCGACCCGGGGGGATCGACAGTTTCTTTATTACTTTCAGATTCGATGCGTAGTTTCGGGCATGGAAGCGGTTGCGCTAATTTTATACTACCCTGTTACCACACACTAACCCTGTTTCAGAGGTATTAACGTTGGAATCCCAACTGGTTGGATCGCAGGATTTTGGTTCATTGTTGATGAGGAACGTCACTTACACTTTGTTTGTGATGTAAAGGATGGGTTTATTTGCATTAAGTGTGTAAAGACATTAACGTATACTTTATACAGTTATTTGTCCAGTTTTCAATACCTGTCTTACGCTTAAATTAATTCTGGCCTCCGAAATATATCTGCTTGCTTTAAGCCAATCTTCTGAATCGGATTCGGGAGAATATCTGTCGTTCCATTCGTCGCGGGCCCAAGGTACGTCAAAAGTTTGCAGGATTTTCGGAACGCCGTGATGTCTCAAACGAGATGCACCAAACATGATTAAGATATCCCCGCTTCTAAGTAGTAATGCATTGGCAGGATCGGCTAGAGTCAGTCCCCCGATTAAAAAGATTGCCGACTGTCCGAAACTAAGCGAGATAAGAGGTGCGTCGATATTTAATTCTGAATGGTCCGTGTGTCCTGCTAAAGTAGAATTCATTCGGTAATAATTAATTATGGCTGCTTCTGCTTTAAAATTCTCAAAGCCGACAGTACGAGCTAAGAACTGGGTTAAATCACAAATTTCAAATGGCACGTCGGTTTTAGTTTCTTCTGTGTATCGTTTTGTTTCCCAGTTATGATGATATCCTAGTGTCGACCATCTCAGTTTAGGTAAGAAATTAACTGCTCTTTCTGAATTCCTATTCGTTTTTAAATGAATTAATGTAATAACCGTATAAGAAAAGAAATGAGCTATTACACTGGCTCTATGAAAAGGCTCACCCAAAGGAAACGTCCCACCAAGTGTCGTTGTTATTCAATAATTTCTGCGCATCTAAGTTTGAAACGTATGGCTTCCGTGAGTAGTCTCTTAGACATTTAGTAATCCAATACCGCTGCCCGTTACGTGTGAAAGGATTCTGAATAATGATTAAATCTGAAAACATCCGTACTAATGGGTATTGCTAGCAGATCTGTAAATTACCCTGGAACGATTGAAAAAATATCTAAGCTTAATTGAGTTAATTAATTGTGGTCACCTGCGATGTCGAAGAATCTATACAATTTCCAATGTTTTATAGGTTTCAAACCTAAAATTTCGTCTTGAGGTCCTGTGACATGGCACGTTGACGCTCGCTTAACCTATAAATATGTCAACCTCTTCGACTGAAAGGAAGGATTACATTTTTTTAGTTTCTACCTACCTACCTACCCAGCTACGTACCTTGGTTGCGTCTACATACCGTACATCTATAACGTGTTTCAAATCAGGTGGAGGATTCCTACTTTTGTAATATTTGAAACTATCCTTAAACATTTTCTTTTCAAAGGTCGGTCCACGACTCGACTTATGGAACTGAACCTATGTCTCCACCGTCGGTATTTATTCGATTGGTACGTTTCCACCGGCACCCTAAATGCCGGATTTATAAACATTGAATTAACAAGTGTGACATTTAAGCCCTATTCCACGACTCGAGTTGACCAAAGTTTACCTGATGTACATTTGGTTCAACCTGCTGTAAACCAGATAAATTTCGATTAACTTGGGTCGTGGAACCGGGCCCGATCGATTTGCGGTAGGTTTCAATCGGGTATCGAGAGCTTCGTACGCGTAGCATGTGATTGGTATAAACTAAACCCGAATGTTCCCGGATGGAGTCGAACGTAGTCGAATCGATGCGAGTAACCGGGTGGGAAGTATATTGCGTCGTCATTGCCTATCATTGCCGTTGAATGACGAGTGATCACGCGGAAACGGCGACGGACGGGACAGCGGGAAGAGTGCGAGGTTATAAATGCTCGGGAGCTCGTCAAATGCGCGTTAGTTCGATCGCCCGACTCGTTCGATACGATCCAGAGAAACGACGCGGAACGCGGTGATTCTCGGTGCCGCGACTTGCCGGCTTCGTCGATGCGACCGGTTTCGTCAGCATCGGTGCAAATGCCACCGATCTCGGTACGATTCGATATCAAGATCGACGGCGCGATGAGATAATCGCAGGACTACTCTTCGTATCCGAACACGAGCCTCGGCGACCCAGCCTTCTTCGGCCGTCCGTACTCAGTCCTCAGTGTAGGCTAGTCGGTCGCCGATCGAGTCGGTCACACTGCCTCGCCTTATCGCGTCGCCCTGGACGTTGGACACTCCCTCCGACTGCCCAAAGATCCTTTGTTTCCTCGTTAAATAAACTATGGAAGTACTGGAACGGTCTCAAAATTGAGGAGGACCTGTACCAGCTCGTTGCGCCTTCGTTCCACCTGACTATCCAGTGACAGGGTCGCGCTTCTGACCGCAACGTCAGGGAAATCATCATGACCTCTGCGTGCTCTGGAAACTGCACGGAGACTGGATTTCTTCCGGAGACAATCGTCAGGGAAACGTGGGTCCTGTGGAACCTGGTCGTTGATCGTGTTGGAGTCGCGGAGTACCAGCCATGGATCTTCTCCCTCCTTGGTAGCGTCATGGTAGGCCTCTCGGGGGTCTTTCCTATGTTTGTTGTTTCTCTCGACGACAGCCAGGATCTTAAACATGGAGGTAAAATTGTGCCCCGTTAAATGCTTATTCCGACTAGTCTCTCTCTATGCCCCTGTTTCTTGTTCCAGCCAATGCTGGTACGCTGAAGATGCTTTTGAGCTTTGCGGTTGGTAGCCTCTTAGCCGATGTCTTTCTACATTTACTACCCGAAGCCTGGGCTAACAAGACATTGAACAAAGGTAGGAATCCGCACTATCGTGGCATCGTTGGCCTCGCGCTCGTTCGATTCGGCGTCCGGTTGTTGCTGCGATTAAAAACTAACCTGAAACATGAATGATTACGATGCACGAGTTAAGTATTAAATGTGAGGTGGACATGCTTTTCGATCGGAACAAATGAATTACAGTGGATCGAAATGGACATCGTTCGACGACGTGTGGACTGTGGGTTCTGACTGGCTTCCTGCTCTTTGTCATCGCTGAGAAAATCTTTACCGGAGAGCTCCAGAGAAACGAAGATACAAAAGAGGAGGAAGACTCGGAGAAGAAAGCTTCTGACGAAGTGGACAACAACAACTGCCTAACCGCTATCGAAAACGATCTTAAAAGTCCGTTGATGAAACTCCTGGCCGAAACGCGATCAGTTAGCGACATAAACGGATCCAAGAAAACAAAACAGTGGGGTCCTATCGGCGGTTACTCGCCCTACATCTCCCGAGTCCGTTTTCTAGGATGTGACATCGGCCTCAGGACTAATCGAATTCCAAAGAATCCGAAAGAGATACTCGACCGTCTAGATCCTAACCAAACGAAGAAAGAAAAGAAAAAGCCTAAGCATGTATCCGGGTATCTCAACTTAATGGCAAATTGCATCGATAATTTTACCCATGGCCTAGCCGTAGGAGGATCGTTCCTCGTCTCTTTCAGACTCGGGGCGTTCACGACGCTAGCCATCTTGGTTCACGAAATCCCACACGAGATCGGAGATTTTGCGATTCTCTTGAAGAGCGGGTTCACGAGATGGGACGCCGCCAGGGCGCAGCTTTTGACCGCAACCGGTGGGATACTGGGGGCGCTCATCGCCATCTCGTGCTCCGGAGGCGGTGGCGTCGGTGAGTCGACTATACTTTCCCGCCCCTGCCTCGGCCCTGCGTAACCGTGACGCGTGTCAACCTTCATTTTACAGAGTCGAAAACCAGTTGGATACTTCCATTCACGGCAGGTGGATTTCTGCACATCGGTATGGTTACGGTATTACCGGAATTGCTCCAGGAATCGAATCCCAGGGAATCCTTGAAACAATTTGCGGCACTCCTTGGAGGCATCGTCTCAATGGCCGTTCTGACCTGCATCTGCGACTAAAAGCTAACGCTTTTTCCACGTGGATCGATCTTCCGGTGAATCTATGGAATCTATGCCGCCCGCGATCGGCATGTTACTCGCTAGCTCGGAAAAAAAGAGATGACCTTTTCAACTTCCTTCGCTCTCCCCGAGATGAATCATTTCTTGGCTCGATTTCTTTTACAAAACAAAGGACAAGACGCAACGAAAGCGCAGCGAGCGTTCAAAGTAGACTTCCTTCGTCCTAAGCTTCACAGAAATGAATATTTTTATCCATGTACATAGAGTTAAGCGCGTGCTAAGGACAAGGTAAGTCGTGCAACTACTCTTGGAAAGGGCGACGCATACCTGCTTACGAAGCGAATTGCGCGATAGAACACATTTCATTTTTCCTGTTGCCGCGAATTACACGCGACGAGAAGACTGCTTTTGCCCTGGCGAAGTTCGTGACCACCCTTGCATCTACCTTCTACGTACGTCGTCACGATGGGACCACGAGCTCGGGCTCGCACCACTTAACATCCATTAGCGGAAGAACCTAAGTGGCTTTGTTTATTTCGCGCGTGAATAGTCGAGCCGACCCTGTCTATGGCGTACAGGCATGTTTTTTGAAAAACCGAAAAACGATCGATTCGTTAACGTAACCGTGGTACAAATTCATTACATTTGGCGAAGTGATTACGAGTTTCCATTGTTCTACCTTCACCGACGAGTCGTTGTAGGAAACGTGTCCACGTCACGCGGTCCGTTCAAAATTTAACGGTTTATCACGATCTATTCTTGTACTTAAGAAATTCTCTTTGCGAGCTCCCTTTCGTATTTACCGAACTCAAAGTATCGAAAAGGGTGTGTACCGTACGTTTGTATAATACAAAGTTGGTTTTTGTACGAGTAAGTGCCGTTGAACCGCACGGGCACGCGCTAATTTTCTGCGATGATTCGTTACCGAAGCTGCATCTCGAAAATCTTCCGAGAGATTGCTGTATATATCTCGATCATGGCATTCGACCTCGCGCATTTTTTCCTGCCGCATTCTGTCGACGTCGACGCAACGTACGTCGCAATTCTCGAGTAACCGAGCCGCGATTCGATTGCGTTAGCCGAGCTAACGAGCGATCCCGAAAAATGTCAAGTTGCCGAGAAGGGAGTTCCTCGCACGCGGAATCGGGACGTTCCAGTTCGCCTCCGCGTTAGAGACGCTCGTCTCCGGTCTACGGCGAGTCCGGAAAAGAATCCGGGTTGGATCTTGGACCCGAGGTCGACGCGTAGTGAGCGCGCGTGCCGAGCGTAGTTGGCCGATAATCGGAGTGGATGAGCGTCGACTTGCGGGGTGTCCGTGGTATTCGACGCAGCTGAGCTAATTGCGCGTCGCCTTTTGCCCCCTTTTCACTCCGTCCACCGACGGGACACCATGGATCGTTGCAACTTGTCCGAAAAGGATGTGGAATTTGCAAAGACGTATTTGAACGAGGATCCCGATGACGGCAGCATGAAAAAAATTAATCAAGTGAAAACCTGGTTGGCAAACGATTCTCACGTACGATCGAATCAAGGTAGTAATCGCGAACGACTCGTTTCCGAGACGTGAGCTTACCGATTCCGTTTGGTTTAAGTGGACGATAGATTAGTACGTTTATGGGCGGAACGTACCGTATGCGCGAGTACGGTTTCTCTTTGCCCCACCGAGGTCGGTAATTTCGGAATCTGCAGAGCCCTCCCAGAATGCACACAGATCGAGCAAATGTGAGGTTATGCGCGCGCGCGCGCGGACTCCTCGATGAACCGCCGCCATATCGCGGATCCAGGAAGACCATGAAAGACGACGCCTTCTCCGTGGACCACAAATCGAAAACGAAGCCGCGCTCCAGCTTATCGCATGAATCGACCGCAATTCGACGTACGAACTAACCTTACTTTTTCCGTACCGACCGCGATGTAAAGCCAACCCCGAATTCCCAAGCGGAACGGCCGGCATCGCTTGGGTCAGCCGCGTCGAAGATGACGCCGAATGCAGCTGATCGTCTCAACGATTCCCGCCTACTACCCGCGACTAACGTTAACTCGATAAGGCACTGACAGAAATATTTGCATTTCAGACGACTTCTTTATTCTACGCTTTTTGAGGTGCTGCAAATTTGACGTGGAAAAGGCAAAGAAGAAATTAGAAAATTACCAACAACTACGATCCGGAACACCGGAGTGGTTTTCGAACAGAGATCCGTCTCTGCCTGCATTGCGGGAAATATTTCGCTTGGGGTACGATACATTTGGCAATCATTCCGTAACTTTGTAAAAGTAGAACCGAACGGTACCAAAGTCGCGGAATCGTGCCTACTCGACTACCAGGATCGTCATCGCTTTCTAACGATTTTCCAGGGTGTTTCTCCCATTAAGGAAGCTAGATAACGGCGGCAGAGTTGTCATTATAATTCGAGGAACCGTACACGACCCTCGCCAGCACCAGATGGCCGATGTGCTCAAGGTGACGTATGGAAACGGTTAAAAATTGATTCGAATAGTGGGCCGTGGGACTCGATCGCGCAGCCGACGCGTGCAGAGATACCGCCGTCTTGATCGGGGAAAAGGAATGCCTCCCGCGTCGAATTTATTCTATCGGCTTCCACTGACGCTCGCGATCGGGTCCACTCGGTTCGACGAAACGAATACTGCCTTGGCTTACCTGGGACTCGTTTACTCCAGGTTTGTCTGATGATCCTTGACGTGGCCGCAAGAGAGAACGTACCCCTTTCTCTGTACGGTACCAGCGTCATCCTCGATATGCAGAACGCGACATTGGGCCACGCTCTGCAGTTAACGCCTGGCGTGATAAAACGATTGGTTCATTCTTGGCAAGGCTGTTACCCTATAAGGATTCACTCGATGGATTTCATAAACGGCCCAGCTTACCTTAACGTCGTACTGAACATCTTCAAGTCGTTCATGAACAAAAAGTTACGGTCCAGGGTGTGTATTCGCAAGAGCTTCGACGACGTTCTGCGCGATAAAATACCGATCGAATGTTTACCGCTCGAGTACGGTGGAACGGACGGCTCGATCGACGACTTGAAAGGTACGTAATTAGAATCGAGTTTACCGCATACGAGAGTCTCGAGTATCTCGATCTCGTTGCAGACTACTGGATGGCGAGGGTCGAAGAGAACCGCGAGTGGTTCGAGCAAGACGAGAAGTCGATGGTCGAAGAGAAGCGTCGCGAGGACGAGCGGTGTTAAGTAATCGCGTTTAGAAGTTGACGCTAGCTCGACCCGGTCGACGATCCGAAGCGAGTCGCGCTCGGTGGTTACCGGCGGCCCCCCGCGACGCCTACAACGGGAGTCCGTGGTCCACCTACCTATGCCTTGGAACGCTTCAACGACGATCCTTGAAGATACTGACGTCTTTCTTTCTGCCTCTTCCCCTTCCGCTCCCTCTTCCCTCCGAGGGACGACTCGAAGCGTAATCGTCCTTTAAAAGGGGGATGAGCCACCACGCGTGTCATGCGGATCACCGCCGGCCGGCTTTGTCCCGCTTGGTCTCCTCCGAGAAGCGAAAGAGGAGCCGTTTACCGCGGACGGAAAATCGATTTCGCACTTGTCCAGAGCGCGTAACGGGGCCCGACTGGAGGAGTTTCCAAAGACGCCTCGGGTGCCGGAGTCGCGCCGAATGAATGGAGCCCCGGTCAATGGGGTCCACGGCGTCGCGGCCAGATGGCCCGCGCCCTTTGCGAGCGTCTTCGCCTCGGGCCGCCACCTTATAAATAATCGTCGCATTGTGCCCCGCGGTCCACGGTTGCGGGCACGCCTTTCAACGCGGCCTCTTCGATTCCATTATGGGCCACCCCACTCGACGTTCCCTGATTTATGCCCGTCATAACCGGATTGATTTACCGCGCCCTCGAGAAGACGAGCGCCGACCGAGCGGTCCCGCGAATCGACGACGCTCGCGGGTCAGGATCGGCTGTCCACGCCCCTGTCGCCTATCTCGCTCCTATCGCCGAGGGGCGCGCTCCCCCGGCCCTCGCGAGCCCCATAATAGGACCCACCCTCCGGAACCACTCGACTGCGACCGCACGGGTACCGCCCCTGGGATGGCGGCCTAAATTTTATTATGTTCTTACGCTCGAGCGATTACGGCTAACCAACGCGCCGACGTCTGTCATTTATAACACGGCCAGGACGGGGTTCTTCCCGAAGCGGCGAAACGGTTTCCAAAGGAACGCGGCCGTACGTTCTCGCGCTCGAGCACGGAGAGGAAGAGAAAGCCGCCTCCGCGCGGGGCGGCGCTCGGTCCCGCTCGGTCCCGCTCGGTCCGAGGCGCGGGCCCGTTGAATCGACTCGGTCCTCCGCTCGACCGCTCCGGCACAAAGGCAGATCGAGCGACGAAACCGAGATGTCGGGAGATCGCCTCCCGAAACCCGCCTCGACGCCTCTCCGAGCGCGCTCGAGCCCCGGCCCAGGGGGTGCGGTCCCCTTCGCGGTACCCTTCGTCCTAGTCCCTCCACCCGTTTGCGGTCGCGGCCCGACGCCGATTAGACCGGCGCCAGTATCGTTTCGAGTCTTTCGGCAAGCGGTTCTCCCCCTGACCGCGAAGAGCGACTAGGACCCGCGAAGGCATGCGCGCCGGCACGAGCGAGCCGATCTTCTTCCGACCCTGGCACGAGGACGTCCGACCGGGGCCCTCCGCGGAGGGCGCGCGACTCGGCATCGACATCAGCAACGCGTCCAAGCCCGAGCCCGTCGACCGGTGGCCCAGGATCTGCGAGGGCGGCCCGCCCCCGGTCGCGGTTCCGCCGCTGCCGGCGTTCTCGCCCCTGTCGATTCCCTACGGGTCACCCCCCGCGAGCTGCTTTGCCTTCGCCGACGACGCCCGCCTCCTCCTGGAGGACGCCGTTGCGTATGTCCGCCGCAGGGACGCCGTCGAGAGACGCGCCAAAAAGCTGCGTCCGAAGAAGTTCCGATGCGAGCATTGCCACGTCTCCTTCAGCAACAACGGCCAGTTGAAGGGTCACACTCGCATTCATACAGGTGAGTGCCGCGGTCCATCCGCGGTCCATCCGCCGACGTCACCCAGCCGTAATCGCGGACGGCGTCTCCTTCTTCCAGGTGAGAGGCCGTTCCGTTGCGAGGTCGAGGGCTGCGGCAAGTCCTTCACCAGGAACGAAGAACTGACGCGGCATCGACGCATCCACACGGGCATGAGGCCGCACTCGTGCAACCTGTGCGGTAAACGCTTTGGCCGCAAGGACCATTTGAAGAAGCACTCGCGGACGCACGAGAACCGCGGAGCTCTCCGCGTGCCCAGCTGGCCTCCCGGGGGGTGCTGGCTCGCCGACCCGTTCACCGACCCGTTTGCCGCGACGCTCGCCGCGACGCTCGTCCCGTCGCTCGTCCCGTCGCTCGTCCCGTCGCTCGTCCCGTCGCTCGTCCTTTGATCGCCGCAACTTTGTCGAACCGAAGGAGCGTCGACCCAAATCGATTTGACTGACTGTAAGTTTTATTGGTTCTGTAATGTGTAAAGTATTCCTATAAAATGTACAATAAGCTTCTATGTTACAAAGACCGACGCACGTGGCGTCAAAATGGTGGCGAAAAGGGCTATCGAGTTCTGCTTTTTATTTCTACAGTTTCAAAGTTACCTCGCGCTCGCTTCACGGATTTGACATCTTACCGATCTTCCGATTAAACGTTTCATCCACCGTTACCAACGGTTTTATTTCTCGATGGATTCTCTCTCGTTTCTACGATTTCATTGCACTCTCCTTATCATTTCCGGTCGCCGTTGTCTTTGTTTCGTTGTTTTTCGAAATTGAAACGGACGCTCTCTTTAGGAGGTACGTTACGAAAGTAGCTAAATCACCAGTGCGGTGTAGCAACGTTGCAACGACCCCGGCTCGATCACCATTTGCGAAAAATCGAGTGCAAGGAGTACGTCGGCGTGGATCGCATCGCAAGGAACAGTAATTAATGATACAATACTCGCACCACTGAAATACCGTTAGTTCTCTTCAACGGTGTGAAGAGGATTAAAATATTCTAGAAAGGTACTGTACAAATAACAATCGATATCCGAAGCTCATCCTTAACCGCGTTTAAATTTAAGAACCACCATACTTATCGTTAAAAACACGATAATCCAGAGAATAGTGGAGATGAAACCGTTATATACATCGGGTTCGTAGATTGACCACCCTCGAGTTAGCATTGAACGAAGAGAGGTTGTTGCCATCGTTAAGGGCAATCCCTGCGAGACGTACCGCAAAATCGTCGGCATTCCTTCGACCGGCCAAATGACACCTGAAATGCCAACATCGTTGTCTTCATTTTTGGACACTCGAGGCCAGGCAAATTCGTCGGCATCGGCACGGGGCCGACCCCGGGGCGCGGACTCGCGTCACGTACGTAGTTTTAACCATTGCCACTTACCGCTAAGTAGAAGGGTCGGGTAGAAGCTGCCGAGTGCCAATTGTATAGCGTTTCTCTCGAGTTCGCAAATCGCCGAAATGACGAAACCTGTAACAAGTACGTGCCTATGGGAGCTAATCAAATCACGACCACGTGCGGCATAAGGACGCGCGATAACGGCCGGCGGGAAAGGTTACGATAGATACACGCAATGCACAGAGTAGAGCGCCCTTGACTGACGCGTAATCGAGATAAGATACGTTGGAAAACGGGGTGGGGACGCACGGGGGTGAAGATGAAGATGAAGATGACGATGACGATGACGATGACGATGAAGCGCACTGGAGGAAACTCCAGGAGAAAAGTTTACACGCGAGTGTCGCATAGTGCCACGATGATGGAACGTACCGAAACACATGCCACAAAGACCCTGCAAAATGGTGAGCAGTATCACCCAACCGATGTCGCCCTTGCACTCGACGCCGAAGACCAGAATCATGAAGATGAGGACGAGTGCCGTTTGACCGCACATGACGACAAACTGCGTGACCACGTGGGAGAAGAGGATCTCGCCCGGTGAAACTCCGGCTACCCAGCTTCTGTCCAGTAAACCTTCCATCCTCTCGATTATCAGGGCCGACGACGTCAGTGCCACCGCCAGGAAGAAGACGATGCTGCAATTACCGAGAGCACGTAATCGGTAAGGCAATGTCCACGTGTCCACGGGCCGCTCAAAGTCGACTCACGTCAATATCACTCCTGGAGCCACAAAGTCGGTAAAGCTTGGGTCGTTCGTTCCATAAATTGGGTCCTTAAATTGAATCGGAACATCGGCCAATTTCGTGTTCTGGTCGCACGTTGAAAGCAAGTCCTTTGCGAAGTCTCTGTAGGAATACTGCAGGTTTCGAGCGAGCATCAGGCCGATTTGTTGATCTGCAAGCAGACGAATTAAAGAGGTCGGCCTCATGCGTAGAATGTAACGGACGACCGCATCTTCGCGATCAAACCGACGTAAAAGTGAAAGGTGCCGTGGACTTACTGGACATATCGAGCCACACCCTGATCTCGCTCTGATCCAGTGTTTCATCGTCAGCCTCTTTTCCTAAAACCATCCTCGCGACCAAGGCGTCGGTAAAATTTTCCGTAAAGTACAAAGTGCCCCAAGCCTTGCCCCTGCGGACAGCTTCCTTGGCTGATTCTGGATCGGGGTAGTATTCCTACGATTAAAAGCCAAGGTTGCGCTCGTTGGACTGCCTTCACGCAATCGCGTATATTCCGTAACGTGTACCACCGGGCACACGCGTAATACAGTCGAGATACAATAAAAGTATTTAGATACTCCGACTGTGCGAAGGGAAGTGATCGAAAGGAAGGAACGTAGGACTCTTTACGGTTCTTTGAGCACGAGAAGGGGCTTCGTTTTCAAAACACTCGTTTCAACTTCCAAGGTGCCGAGGCCGGACAGGTGGTCGCCGGTGGCGTCCCGAAAGGTCGAGTCAACCACTCACCTTGTCCATTGTGTCGTTGTCCAGAAATTTTAGATAGCGGCAGCTAAGGTAGGTAAAACTGCAGTCTTCCGCAATTGGACAGGACATGTTTTCGTATACCATCTCGTGATTTACTATAGCCAACTTCAAACCAGTAGGATCCCTTCCGATGGCCAAGCAGAACAGAATCACTTGCATCACTGGCAAAGCGAAAATAAACAGCATCACCCTGAAACCGTGCGAAAACCCATCGATAAACTGCCTGCGTCCGTAATGTGCGTAACGACGCGTAAACCGAACAACAATTTTCTACTTACCCGACGTTTCTCCACATTCGAAGGAAGTTCTTCTGTAAGAGCGCCTTTATCTTCCCCGAACTTGTAATTTTATAGCAATCGGAACAGTCTCCGCAATCCGCACACTCGACGGACGAATCATTCATGATGCCCGGAAGCGGCTTACCGTTCAACTGTCCCGAAGCAAAGACAAAAGGTTCCATTAAAGGGCGATCGAAAGGGACTACGATTTCGAGTATTCCACGGTCCTCATCCAGCGGCAAAGGAGCAGGGTGCGCCTTTCGTTAGGATGGCTCGGGACTGAGGATTCGTAAAGGACGATGGCCGTAGAATCGTCACGGTAAAAGGGACCTTTCGTAGATCTAGGTAACCGTGTAAGGAAAATTGAGAAAAACGTTTACGTCGTAGTGGCTGCCAACTCCGTTGGTCGTATCGTAGATAAGGACTTCCTTGCTCTGATGAAAGTTAAGACCGACGACTCCGGACTCCTCGGTCACGTACACGGGACCGCCCTTCTTGTTCCAGTTTAACGATGCCTGTTGACAAAAGACGTACACGTGGTGGTCATCGTTAACGCATCTTCGCGCGCACTTCCAACGGACGGAAGGGCGATAGTTTCTTTCCTCGGAAGAACGAACGTATGGCGCCGTCGACGACCGGTTTCCACAATGGTGGCCTCGGTGGCAACGATTTCTTACCAGATTAATGTTATTCGAAATGTTCAGTTCCGTGGCGGGCTGGACGTATTGGCCTTGCTTTCTAGACAATTTAAGGAACACTTCTTCGAGCGATGTACAACCGTACATCGTCAGAAGCATTCGAGGCGACTCCTCGGCTAGCAGTCTTCCGCTCCTCATCAAACCGATCTGGAAGAGGACGTCGGAAAGTTCAGTCGACCCGGAATGCCGGATTCGTAGCTTCGGTTACAACGAGAAATCGCCCCCGCGAACGACGGCGATCAGGTACCACGGTAGACGGATAGCTAAAGAAGAATAGGACGCGTTACCGTGTGGGCTTGCCGGGCTTCCTCGATGTAATGAGTCGTGATGATGACCGTCTTGTTTCCATCCTTGGTAATTTGAACCAGGTGGTTCCAGATGCTAAAACCATACGAGCGAGTCACGCCGTTGTCGCGAACGAGGGAACGTCGCGGATTCCCCCGGACGCTGCCACCGCGAAACGCCCTTCCGAAGGGAACGAACGAACCGGGAGTGCGACCTCTTGGTTCGTTCGCGACGACTCGACCGGGGAAGGCGCGAGTCCTCGGGGACCGTTTCCATTCGCGCGAGACACCGACTGGACCGACGCGACGGGTCCACCTTTTCGCTCTTTTTTTCCTTCGGCGCTTCGTTAAGCGCGATTCCTTGACTCCTGATCTCAGCGATCATTCGACTAAAAAGTGGCAACGCGGGTGTCCAACCGGTACTCGATCTCGCGACCGTTACGCAACGCCATATTTGCCGCGAATGCGTACGCCGATTTTTTCGTCGGCGTCTAAGACGCACATCGCTCGGCGGGTTTCCGTCGACTCGTCTCTGGCGCGTCTCTGGCGCGTCTCTGGCGCGTCTCTGGCGCGTCTCTGGCGCGTCTCTAGCGCGACGAAGGGGGGAGGGGAAGAGGAACTCACCTCTGCCTCAGCAGGGGATCGACGCCAACGGTGGGCTCGTCGAGGATCAGGAGCTCCGGGTCGTGCATCAGAGCCACGGCGAAGGAGACGCGCCGCTGCTGGCCGCCGCTGCAAACGAACCAAGGAACGAGTGACCCTCTCGTCGGCGCCCCCCGACCCCCGCGCGACTCTCCTCACCTCAGATTCTTCACCTGTCTGTTCTGCGACGGCAGGTCCAGAAACTGGAGCAGGAACCGCAGCCTCTCGACGATCTCCGGAGTGTCCATCCCGAAGATCCAGCCAAAGTAGAGCATGGTCTCCCGGATGGTGAACTCCCCGTAGAGGGCGATCTCCTGGGGCATGTAGCCGACGCGCTTGCCCGGCACGCCGGAGCCCTTGGTGCCGGGCTTGCCGCCCAGGACCCAGATCTCGCCCGAGTTGAGTCGCTTGCGGCCGACGATGCACGAGAGGAGCGTCGTCTTGCCACAGCCGCTGGCCCCCAGGAGGCCGTATCTGCCAAGGGAGGCGTCGAGTTAGCGAGTCGCGCGCCCCCGCGCCCCTCCGCGCCCCTCCGCGCCCCTCCGCGCCGCCCCGGTACTCACATGGACCCCTTGGCCACCGTCATGCTCAGATTCTGAATGACGTTGTTGGGGTTCTTGCTGCTGCCGTACGTCTTGAAGGCGTGCCTCACGCTCACGGCCTGCTGCCGGTTCCACGCCGGGTTGTTGAGCCCAGGGGTCACGAGCGCGCTGCTGGGCGGCACGATGCCCCCGTCCAGGGTGTGCTCCGCGTCCGACACCATCCTCGCCGACTCCCTGCGGACCGGAAGACTTCGGTTCGGTTTGGTTTCGACCGGGAGACCGACCCCGAGACGCGATTACGCGGCACGTAACAGCTCTCCCCTCTTTCTCTTTCGACCGCTAGAAAGTAAAAGAGCGATATTTCCTCCGGGCCGCCCCACGTCGAGAGCAAGAGTCGAGGGGCCCGGCGAGGAGCCATGTCGGTCACGCGGCCAACTCGCCGCGAGGAAAACGGTCGTTTCGTCTTCCGAGCCACCCGCGGCCGGACCGGCCGAGCGCCGATTGGTATTCGGTGGCTGGCTCAATTTCGCAACCGAGGCCAGAGCCGGTGACATCACGCCGGAGACCTCCTCGATGCCTCCCCGAAGGAGGCCCCTCGGCGTCCTTGAGCCGGCCGCGGACTTTAATCCCTTCCCGTCCGATTTCTTTTCTCATCCGGCGCCGCGCTGCGAAAACGCTGACGGGACGCAATCCAGCCGCGTTCGGTCGCGTTCGGTCGCGTTCGGCCCCGCCACCCTGCACCGCGCCGCGCCGTGCCGCGCCGCGCCCGGAGCGCGGACGGAGCGCGGACGGAGCGCGGACGGAGTCTGGGCCCGACCGCTTTCTTCTTTCTAGTCCGGCGTTCCCGACTGCCGCCGAGACTGGCTCCCGGCGGCGGAAAAAACCACGACCGACGAGGCGAAACGGCGGAGTCCTCGCGCGCTCGCGGACGGAAGGGGGTCTCGTTTTCCCGGAAAACGAGGCAAACGTAAACAGGAGCGACGGACGGTACCCCTCGTCGTCGGCCTAACGGTGCGCGATCCCGAGAAGCCGTTTGCGCAATGGTCCCGAGCGAGGTCGTTAAATGCCCGGTAATTACTCCCGGTGCGAAAACGACCCTTCTCCCTTCGGTCGCGCCGCGGTCTCGGACTTTACCGACACCCGTTGGTTGGGTCCAAGTCGGTCCAGTATCGGGCTACGTCCGGCACGAATTCGCAGAATGCCCGCTTCCGCGGCAGCGCGCGACACGAGCCGACGGGGAACGGCGATCGCGAGCGACGCGCGCGTGATTTCAACGCCGCCGAGGAACGCACGACGGCGCGAGTATCCTTTACGACCTGCCTCGGTCCAAAGTCCACTGGCGGCGGCTACGGTTGGATCGGTCCTGGAAAGTTGCGTAAAGACGAATTCTTCCGATCGCCCCCCAACCCTTCGCGCGTCCCGGACTGGGCGCGGACGCGACCGCTTTCCTTTTCAACGTCGCGCCTACTTTCGACGGTGACGCCCGAAATCTATTACGTAGGACACGGGTGCGTAACGAGCGTTACAAGGTGCTCGCCTTCGGGAAGGAGGCACACTCGATGCGAGGAGCGTGCGCGTCTCTCTTGAGCAAGAGCGGCATCGGGGCTGTTCGGTGGGAGGAAGGGGCAGAGGGGCAGAGGGGGAGAGGGAGAGGGAGAGAGAGCGTCGCGCAACGTCATCGGCGACCGGATCGGGGTGCCGCTTTCCTTCGAGCCGCTCGCGCCGCTTACCGACCGACGATTTCGCTTTCCTCCTGGCCCGAGCCTCGGTCGTCTTGATCCTTTCCAGTCGCTCGCTCGGCCGCTCGCTCGTTCCCGCCGGAGTCACCGACGGTCGTCCGCGCGCTTCCACGGGGTAGCACCGATCCGGCTCGAGGGACGCCAACGTCACGAGTCGCTCATGGTCGTGTCGGAATCAAAGGTCGAGTGGTAGAGCCGGAAGACAGCGCGGTTTCCCTCGGTCGGAGTCGCGTGCGACTCCACTCGCCACGCCGTCGATCGCCACTGGTCGTCGCCGCCGCCGCCGCCGCCGCCGACACTCGACTACCTCGACCTCTATCCCTTCTCCGCGCCACGACGGCCACGAAACCGCCTCCCACTTGGCCGATTCCTTCTTCCTTTTTCTTCTTCTTGGGACCGGTCCGCGCTCGGCCCGTTCCTTCGTCCTTGCCGCGCACGCGACCCGCGACCGCTCCGGCGGTCCTTGGGCCTGCGGAGACGTCCGGGCGATGACGGCTCGGCTGGCCGTTGTTCCCGGCCCCGCGCCACGCGAGCGCCAACTTCAACCACGTGGAATCGCCGTCGTTTCTAGCGAATACCGCGCGAGCGGGAAATTTACTACGACCTTTGCGTTTCTTCCAAGCGTCTATATTCTGAGAACTCGATAACATGGTTCTACGGAGCGAGATATCGCCGCGCTAGCTTCTCCAACTGAAAATAATCGTTCCACCTTCCGCTTGAAGAGGTTAATCGACGCTTTTCTCGGTCAATCGCGGTTAACCGATGGCGCGTCATCGGAGAACCGTCCCTTTGGGATTACGATAGGCAACGTGTCACGTATGAGCGATTATTACGATACCAGTGTTTAATAACGATCTCTAGCAATTACCGCGAAACTTACGCACTGACACGTCACCGTCAACGACCTACGAGTGTTTAGTAGTTATATTTATTTTTCCTTTGAAAGTGTGTTATAATAAGGTGGATTAAACGGTGCTTTTGTACTACGAGCGCACACGTATATGTGTACCCGCCGTCTTATGATTAGATACGTTTCGTAGCTCTCTTCCGTATCACCACCCAGCGATCGGTGGGATTCTGCGATCGGCACCTGCAAGTTGAGACGTTTGAAATTTATTTCTCGTTGTTCCCAACGATCTCGACCAATTGACATCTAGGGGCAGTAATGCGTTTATCCTACTAACGTTCAACTTACCTTCTCTATCAAAGTTCTTTAAACCTCGGGCTTGACTATCGGTGCTTCTTTCTTTTCCTCGATTACCGCATTCGTCTCCTTCTCATCGCTAACCGTGTCGGCGTAATGTTCATCCATTTCCTTTTTTGCCATTACCTGTTGAGAGAATAGATTACATTTATTATCGTAATATAGTATGATTTCATTTGTACCTAGCGATTAAACGATCGATTACAGAAGACAAAAATACGATGCGGTGAGTTTAATTAGAAAGTAAATAAAATACGTACCTCTTCTTTACTTGCTTCGTCAAAGTTCTCCACCAAATCGGGCACTTCGTCATCCTCTTCTAGCGTTGCCTTTCCAACTTTTGTAGTTACGTTGGTAGCCAAACGTTTCAGTTGAGTTAAGCCCTCCGGACCGAGCTGACTCAGTATCCCAGGAAGCATTTCCGTAATCTGCTTATTTTCTCCATGACCGGTAATTGCAAAGGTATTGGCAGAAAGACTGGCTTGTGCTTTTGGATTATTAAAATGAATGACGGTACCATCATCCTTAATCATGTTAACTTCCTCGATGCCAGGAATCGTATTGACGGATAACTTTTTCAAGCAGCTTTGTAATTTCTTATCATCGGTGGCTGCAGTAGCATGCACTACCTGTCAAATATTTACTGACATGTAATTCAATATGATATTTTCCAATAGGAATCAATTACGGTATGTTCCAAAATCATATCCCTATTCATTATACAGCCAGTTTATAGTAACTATACGAGCAGTTCATGAAATATAATCATTACCTAGTTACCAGGCAAGTGACATTCTTCCTTTAAAGACTCACAGAATAAATAAATGTTGCGCATCACCATGAATATAAATTGACATAATTATTGGAATCCGCAAGATGTAAATTGAATTGAAATTTTAAACCATTAACAACATTTCGACTTGGCTTCTTGAACGGATTCTTTATTATTTCAACAAAGACACGAGCTTACGATCTACAAGTAAATACTGACAACGTAACTATTTATTTTTAAATAATTTAACAATGACACCAAAGAAGTACAGTCTTGATACATGGAACATTGGTCTTTGACGATGTAATATGTTTTTAAGATCTTGTGACTTATACAAAAGAATATACCTATTCGATCGGTAATCTTACCAATCATCGAGGATGAGAAATAAACCATTGCAGAACGAATATCATGAAACTACCCCAACACACATGATAAGATAAACAAGTCAATTTATACAAATTGGAGACACTAATTTGCGAGAGGAGGATGAAATGAAAAAATAAGAAAAGAAACGTACCTTCTTCTTCCGTCTCGGTGTGCCCTTGCCGCCGATCCGCACTTGTTCCTGCAGCTTCTTCAGTTTCTCGGGATTCATTCCGCTTCCGAACCCAAACTAGAAGGAGCGAAAAGAGATATTCCCAAGGTGAGATGGAAGCCTCTTTTGCCGGCACCCGAACACGTGCTCCGGCTTGATAGAAAATCAGAAAATGGAAGACCACCTATAATTTAGAAATATAGCGAGGCACCTGCTTCCTGTCCGTAAAGGGAGCTTCCGCTCAAGGACAGAAGACGAGACGGGAGATCGCGCACGAATCATTCTACCGTTTTCCTGTGCTGTCCTCCGTAGAGAGATCGAACGGCTCATACACGTGCGGGGTAAAAGAAACTAGCGACTAAATTCAGCGATTCGATTGGAACACAACGGTCGAGTGACACCGATTGGCCGAATCGCCTTCGCGCACGGACGGAGGTTGGGCAAACCTATGTTGTTCTCGAATCTAATGAAAATGCTAAAAGTGAGCACCTCCTGCGATTCTCTAACTTAGGCCCAGAGCGTTTATTACAGCTGCTGAGTAATCTCCCAACTCATCTCTGGTTTTTATGTAAAATTAAGCAGGGGAGCCTTAGACCTGACTCTGTAACTCGAATTAACCGAAGTTTAACTGGTGTATATGCGATTTAAACCTGCTGTAAACCACTTCAGTCCGGTTCTATATATGTATGTACAACTCCAGTTAACCAGAGTTTAATTGATTTACAGCAGGTTGAAAACAAGCATAAACCTGTCTTAACTCAATACGTATGAATCCAGTATTTAAGGTGCCGGTGGAAATGTAGGAAATGAAATATCGGGTTTAGGTTTGGGATGCTGATACCTATTTAACTTAAATGTCACTTTCATGTGTAAAAGTAAACTTTCTTTAAAGAATGGGTATGAGCGTTCAAATAAGGACGCTGGTTGATAATATACTCAAAGAGCTCATAGGTGAAAGAATTGAAAATGTATCCGTTGTCAAAATAAATTCTAGTAATTTATCAAATAACGGAGATTTGTCTATCTTAATTAATCTTTGCGCGTGGAAGGATTATATTTCTCCTGAAATCGAAGACGAATTGATGAATATCTTGGAGTATTATTTTTATAGGAATGAACAATTCATATTGCATTCATCCGATGAGACTGCAGAAAAGGTTTTTGATTTTTTCTCATTGGTTGCCACATCGTACAGTTCCAAATGAATGATATTCTTGTGATTCGTTTTAGGTTTTTGAGGCATTAATACATTCCAGCAGAAATTGGCCACTGAAAATAGAAAAATGTACCCTGCAGAAGGAACGTGTTTGTATTTTCTTAAATCGACCACATGCAATGGCAACAGCAATTAAAACCATTATTGAGTTTGGTTCCAATTATGGAAGGGCTCTTTCAAATGAAAAGAATTTTGCCATAGAGGTGCTTCCAGACTTTGAATCCCATCTTACAAACGTACGTCTGCACATTATTAAAGATGTAACCCGGAACATCCTCAGATTGCAAGGATATCAAATATCAGAAAATGGTCATTTCAAACACATCTTAACAGTTAAATCTCAAGGTGAAATTGAAAATAATTATAAACGAATTGTATGTGGTGTGGTAAAAAGCTCCCAAATGGGGACAAAGGAAAAAGAACTAACATGGGACATGTACATTACAAGGATAATGGATAAATTGTCGCATACAGTTAGTCAGAAATTTTTCAGTGAAAATGCCATGATTGACGATTACAACGATGTTCTCAATATCGCCAAAGCAGTAGCAACGTTTGAACTTTTATCGGTAAAGCCAAGCCGTGCTGTGCTCCTTAAAGCTGACACAAATTATATCGATAACGTCATTAATAAGAAAGGTGCCGTTCGACGCTGCCTAACATTTCTTTGGAAATTAAATTTTTTGGAATAACGCACTAGTCCTGATCTAAAATGATTTAAACACCTATTTCTTTCAGGGGGGTTGTTCGTATTATATAACACAGTTAGGATAGCCGCAATCTTTGAGAAGTATAACGAACGAAGGTGTAAAGGGATGTATCCTGCGCTAACGCATATCGACGACGTGGATTTTTCATTGCTAACTCAAGAGGTGCATATAAAAATGCCTAGTGTATTTCCGATCTTATTAATAAGTTGAACTTTCCACAGGAAGAATGGGAACTCGTTTATAATTTTATTTTAGGATATTCTAAATTGATAGAAAACGGTATAAGGCACGAACCAACTCTTGAACCGTGTCCACAAGTTGTATGCGCTTTCTTATCCCAGCTGTGTAAAATGTTCAGCGTCTACTATTGCAGATTTCGTGTTTTAACGGTAATTAATCAAAACTTTAAAAACACATCGAGCACCGTCTACGATACCGAAACATTCCTGAACTTTTAGGAAAGACGACACCATTTGATACCGACGATGATGGCAAAATTGTATCTGTTGCAGAGTTTACAGATCGTTTTACACAACGCTCTCGCAATATTAGGCATCGATCGTATATCGCACATGTAACAAAGCAGCGAATTTAATTCGAATAAATCATTTCTCTAGCCCGAGGACAATACGTAATTTCCTTAGGTCCGTTTTAGATCGTTGCGAGTACTCATAAATCCTTGAAAAAATATCTGCGTTTAACGAACTAGTTTGAATATCCCGCTGGGCGGTCAAGTTGGCGGGTTTGGCGCAAGGCCACGGATTTACGCCCATGTTACATTCGTGTTACACCCCGCGTGTGCAGCGTCACCCCTTTGCTTTGGCGCAATTCGGCTCGGCTCGGCTCGGCCCGGCCCGGCCCGGCTCGGCTCGGCCCGTCTCGGCTCGACTGGGCTCGGCTCCAGCTGTTTGTTTTGTTTTTTCGGGTAGGGAGATTCACGTGACAGCCGGCGGTGCTGGTGGCGGCACGCGCGCCTGGGTCGGTGGCAAGGCAAGCCGTAATTGGTGGAGAGACGCGCGAGTCCGCGTGGACCGACCAATCGACGCGGCCGCAGGATATCCGCGACGCCCGAGTGCTCCTCCGGCGGTGCAGGGGACGTTTGACATCGATAAATACGTGAGAGTGCTCGCGAAGTTCGGAGGTGCAAGGTTATCGCGCGCTCGTCGTCGTCGCCGCCGTCGTCGCCGCCGTTGTCGCCGTGCCCGTTGCCGAGTGCTCGGCTCGTCGACTCGTCGAATCTTCTCGACGTCGGCGACTCACCGTGAGAGGATCTACCTTTATTTCCTTCGGCAAAAGAGCGCGGACCAGGAATAATAACGTCGCACGGTGCCCCGTCGACTCGGATCGCTCCGCGGGTTTGGGCGCCCGCGGGGCCCTCCCCGTCGCCCCGGCGGGACGAGGTCCGGAAGGGCCGTCGCCGGGAGGAGGGCAGGAAGGAAGCGCGTTCGCGACGTCGCGTCGCGAGTCCCGACGTCGACGTCGCCGTTGCCGAGCAGCCGAGACGCGAACCCGAGGGCGCGCGTCGATCGAAGCGCGGCTTGGGCAGAGTGGCGCCAGGGTCGCGGCGTTACCGACCGAGGGAGCGCGCGCGACGCCGCGGCTGCCGGAGTTACGCTTTCGCTCCCTTTGTTTTCCGAGGAGAACTCGGTGGTGAATCGCGGGCGGCGCGGGAGTGCCAGTGTGACCGCGACCGCGCGCCTGGGAGCACATCGCGTGCCCGCCGCCGGAGCTCGGCCAGCTCCCCGAAGCCTGAGGGACTCGCCCCCGGGAACGGCGCGCGAACCGCGCCTTTCCTCTCGTGGGCGCTCAACCCTCGGCCTTCGCGGAGCCCCCGCGACGGTCGGCCCCTTTCTTCTCTCTCGTTCTTTCTTTTGCGCGCGCGCGAGCCCTTGTCGCTCCAAAGTGGTGAGTGATCGAGAAGCGCGGCCCCGTTCGACCCGGGTTCCGAAAAGAGGTTATGAAAGGCGACGCCGCGCGTGGTACACTTTGGAGCGACGTCGGGCTCGCGCCGGTCCCGAGTCCGGACCCGGGACCGACTCGAGGCTCCGCTTTCGACCTCAGCATCCAGGGAGGCGTCTCCGGAGGCGTCTTCGGAGCGACGGAGGGAGAGGGCGAGCGGCATCGATCGGAGACGACGGCACGCGGGACCGCGCGGCCCCCGCGGACCGCCGGCCGCCTCCGGGGCCCGCCGGGGGCCCCCGACTCGCCTCTTGCGCTCCGGCCCGCCAACCGACCTCCCCTGGAAATATGAGCATTGCTGCCCTGCTGCAGGCCGCCGAGTACATCGAACGAAGGGAACGAGGTGAGGTGACGAGCTTTGCCCTTTCCCCCGGGCCCTTCCTAACCTCTGGATCTTTTCGTCGCGGCCCTTGCAGAAGCTGAACATGGCTACGCTTCGACGATGCCGATACCCGACGATCCGAGGACTTCCGTCAAGAGGTCAAAGACGAAGAAGTCCCAGGGCAGCAGGTGAGCCTTCGCCGGGGCGCGCGGTCGATTCTGTTCGCTCTCGAGATCGCTCCCGCCACGGTTCGTCTCCCGGTCGGCACCGGAAGGGGAACTCGTGCCCCGGGGACGTCGATCTCCGGACCGAACCCGTTGTCGAGCGGGCGAACGAGGGTCAGTAAATCCGCCTCTTGTTGCTGTTGCAGGACGACGCATAACGAGCTGGAGAAAAATCGGTGAGTCGGTTGGCCGTTTACCCCGCAAGGTACGGCCGACTTATTTTTTCCTTTAAAACGCCAGGTTCGCGGTCGGTTCTTCCCGAAGGCGAGGCGCGTCTCTCGGATTTACCGAAGGCAAGAGACAAGGTCGCGCTTCCTCGCGGCGGGACTGATTTTCCGGCTTTCGATCCGTTTCGTCTCCGCCATCGGCCCGTCGGCCGAGCCGGAAATCGCGCGATTACCTATTGTATTCAACGGCTAAAAGCGTCGTCCTCCGTCCCGGTGGCTCACCTTTCGGTTTTTCTCCTCTGCGGTTCGCCTTCGAATCTTTTCCTCCCCGCGTGCGGGCGAAACCCTTCGTTTCGTTGACTTTTATTTACAAAGGTTGGCGCGCCGGAAGGGGATCAAGGGAGAGAAGTACTCGCCGATCGGAAGAGAGAGACCGACTCGTGGTTTCGTGCCGGAGTCTCCGCTCCATTTGAAATGCATTGAATTTCTGAGCGGCCCTTTGCGAGCCCCCTCGCCAGCCTTGGCCTCTGAAAAACTCTCCCCTCCCCCGACGCGCAGTTCACCTCGTGGACCTCAGCTTTGCCGAACGTCTTCTCGCGCTCTCTCTTCTCTTCACCGTGATCCTCGGTCCCCTCGGGGGATCCTTGGAGGACGGGGGGACTTGTCTCTCCCCGCGGCGAGCCGATGCCCTGGCCGAGGAAAACGTCGCCCGAAGAGTCGCGCAGTTGGGTGTTGGCTTCCGAAGTGGAAGCCGATATCCCTGATCCCGCGGATCCGCGCGCGGCGGGGAGGAGAGGGAAAGAAAGGAGAGACGAAACAAGGTGGTAATTAAAACGAGACAGCGAACCTCGGCTCGGGTGTCGTCTTCCACTGGGTATGAAATCGTATCCTGACCCTCTTCCTCCCCCCGCTCGATCGCGGCGAACCCCTCCCGGAGAAGTCCTCCCTGCGGCCCCGATGCGATCCTCTGCCCACGTCGCGGAATGCGCGGAATGCGCGGAATGCGCGGAATGCCCGTAAAGTCGCCGTTTTCGTCAAATTCCCCAACGACGAGGCGGACCTCGCGGTGACTCGCTCTTTGGTCCCGAGATTGGATAATTGCGGAAACGGGACTCGATGTCGCTTTATCGGTCGGCGACGGCTCGGCGCGTCGCCCTCGGTTTGCCGGCCCGTTTTTCCTCTCGGACACCGGATCGGCCTCCTTGCTTTTCACGTTTCTTTTAAACTCCCCGAAGGATCGCGGGACTCGCGTTTGCTCGCGTGGTCGAAGGGCTCTCCTTTTTCTACGACACGCGGCAAAGAGCGCCTTAATGCCGCCTATACGAGGCTTCTATCGTGCATCAGGGACACTACGGGCTCGTCGAATAACGTTTAATCGATTTAAGGTTTCGCCGTGCCACGTTACGCCGCGTCACGCCACGTCGCGCCGCAGGAAACGATCCCAACCTCTGCCCCACGCCTTCGATCGAATCGGATTCGCTCCCGTTCCCGGGGATTTTCCGAGGCTTCGAGAATCGAGACCAAAGGATACGGGGGCGACTTGGATCACCTCGGCTCCGAAAGCGCGGATGCGAACGAAACGTGCCGGAAACGACGACACGGCCGACCGATCCGGCCTTTAACGGCCGGAAGACGCGCCCGTCCTCGTCCGTCGACCAACGATTCGGTCGACGATCGAGGGAATAACTCGGGATTCCTCCAGTCCGACCACCTCGCGATCTCCCTGCCTCGTAATTGTTAAGGAGATGGGGTCGTTCGCGTCCGCGTTGAAAGATGTAACGAGAGTGCAGGCTCCTCTCCTTGGACGTTCGATCGTTTCGCCGATTCGGAGCCGATTCGGAGCCGATTCGGAGCCGAAACGAACCGAAAGGCGGGAAGGAAGGCGCGAGACCGACCCGGGATGCACGCGTCTCTCGACCGACTCGGACGGAGCAGCCAAAGGGAGCGAGGTCGCTTCGTTTGCCGAGACGAATGGAATCGCGGATTTCGTTCCTTTCCGAGAGTGCCCTCCGCCCGCGATTCGGCCCGCAATTCGGCCCGCAATTCGACCCGCGAATCGGTTGCCGCGAGTTTCCGTCGACGGCAGGAAGAGGGCAAGGATTTCGCCGGGCGATGACTCGTTCTCTTCGTGTTCCAGGCGAGCGCACCTCAGAAACTGCTTGGAAAAGCTAAAGGTGTTGGTACCCCTGGGCCCGGAGACCTCGAAGCACACCACGCTCGGACTTCTCACCAAGGCCAAGCGGTTCATCAAGGTGTAATTGCGGACTTTTCTCTGATCGGGAAGCAAAGCTCCGTTCCATTTCCTTTTTCGTTCCGGCGATGGACGAATCGGGCTCGCCGGGGTGCTCGGGGATCGGCGTCTTCCCGTCTTCCCGTTTTCTGGGGAGACGGAGCGACTAACCGGGGGACCGTCGTTTGCAGAGCCTGGAGGAACGCGAGCGGAAGCACGCGGTCCACAAGGAGCAGCTTTCGCGCGAGCACCGATTCCTGCGCAGGCGCCTGGAGCAGCTGACCGGGCTGCAGGTGCCCGTCGCCGCCACCACCGCCCTCCTCTCCAAGAGGCGCAGCGTCTCCGAGTGCTCCGTCGGCACAGCCTCTTCCACCGCCTCCACGCTCAGCTCCAGGAACTCGGACAGGTCTGCCGGCAGCCCCTCCGTCTCGGAGTCCGGTGAGTCTCGAGTCTCGTGTCCCGTCCCCCGCCCCCCGCTCCCGCTCGCTTCGCGGGATGGAAATTCGACGGCCAAGGACGGTCCCGGTAATCGGCCGGCCCGGAACCGGAGCGAGAGCGACCCTGCCCTCCCCCGATCGATACCGGAGCGAGCGATACCACTCCCCCCCCCCCCCGACACGTCCCCGTCCAGGGCCAGTCCACCCTCCGCTAATCGCGTAATTGCCCCGATTAACTCCTCCGATCTCCCGACCTCCGACGACGAGGTCGGCCCCGGACCGACTCGCCTCTTCCGTCGTGACGACCCCCTCCGGGCTTTGGAACCGTTTAACGGGGTCGCCTCGACGAGGAGCGTGGCTCGGTTTGAAGGTGGGGTCAGAAATGAATCGAAACGCGCTCCTATTCGGGGCCTCTCTCTGTCTACGTCTCTCTAATGGTGGCCCGTCCTCGACGGCGTTAAACCGCCGTTAAACCGCCGTTAAACCGCCGTTAAGCCGGTGCTAAGGGAGGCGCGCCGTTAGTCTGGA
The DNA here is from genome assembly GCF_000612105.2 of Orussus abietinus. NCBI lineage: Eukaryota > Metazoa > Arthropoda > Insecta > Hymenoptera > Orussidae > Orussus > Orussus abietinus. The sequence continues at coordinate 10,356 of NW_019394809.1, read as the reverse complement.
CCGCGACCAGTCCCCGTCCCCTTCTTACGGGTCTTCCAACGTGAATCCTCGATGGGACCTTCTGGATAAAGCCTCCTTCCGCCCCCCACCCATTTGCGCCCCTCCGACTTGCCTTCCGTTGAAAGGGCAACCCCCTCGACGCCGACCCGGTATCGGTGATGACCAAGGCACGTGCGTCCCGAACCCGGAAGGTCTCCTCGGGCGCGGCCGCGTCGTCGTGACGTCGGTTCCCGGGGAAGACCCGGGGGGCCACGAGGGGCGGGTGTATTTTTCCATAATCAATAACATGGCTCTATTCTCGTCACGGCGCCGCGCCGACCCTCTCTCTCTTTCTCCTTGCCCGATGCCCCTCCTCCTGGCCACTTGTACAGGTGACTCTTCCCGGTGGAGGGTCGACGACGTCGCTCATCCCTCGGAGGTCGCCCCGGGAGTCGTCCTTCCGGACGAGCCTCGACGTTTACCTTCCAATTGGACTCGTCGAACGTTTCGAACGTTTTGCATCCTTGAGCGATCGATTCGTTGACGCTTATCTTTGCGTTCTTCTCCGAGAAACGATTGGTTCCGAGTTCGCACAGGTAACCTGGCCGAGTCGAAGGTCGCCCGATTCCCTTGGATGTGGACGACAAGAAGAAAGGGCATCGACCGGCCTGACGGAGAGGCCGTCTCCTAAGCATCGAATTGGCTTTTGCCGAGTCCCCGAATCCGCGAGCGAACCGAGTCTCTGGATCCGCGCCAATCTCCGGAATAATTTAGCGTAACGTCGAGTGGGTGGGTGGTTGGATCCTTAAGGGGGTTCGCCGTACCTAGGCATTCCGAGAGGAACGGTCACGGAAGGAGACTCCCCGGGATTGGCCACGGCGACCGCGTTTTGCACCCTACGGGTACCCCCGTTTACCGGTCGAGTAAACGTTGCCGGGCATGAATCGCGAACCTAGGTATTTCCCTGGATGCGAACGCGGAATCGAGACAGGTTCTCCTGGGCCGCCATCTCGAGTCGACTTATTGTTAGCTCGGGCGTCGCTCGTAAACAGGCTCGCGAGGCGTTTCGGGGCTCTCCACTGCTGCCGGCGACTCGGCATCCTGTTTTGACGGCTCGCTCTTGCCAAAATATCTCCTACGGAGAGCCGGCGGCCTCGCTAATTTTAGCCGTCGACACGGTTACCTATATCGCCATCTTTGCCTCGACAGCGAGGCGGCGAGGCGGCGAGGCGACCGCCATTGTGGATTTTCTCGTCCAGATTCGTTCAACGATCGTGCGTTCGTTGGGAATCTCCTTCCGTCTCTCATCCTCTCGGAAGCGAAAGGTTTAAACGAAAAGTTCGACGCCGCTCGGGGAACATTCGCCTCGCAAAGGATCCACGGCTGCGATCTTAACACGTTCGCTACCAGCGCCGCAAATATGCGACGTATATCATGGACTGGTAGCGAACGTGTTAAAGGATGATATTACGAATGGCGCATCCGAAGGGTTCGTTGTATATCTACGTATTCGTCCTGCACCCGGGAACACGGGGCGCGGGTTTGAGCTTGGTCTACGAGGGCATTCCCACATCTCCATCGTCGAATCGGTCCATACGCCGCATTAGAAAAAAAAAAAAAAAAAAAAAAATTAGAAATATGAATACTTTAACCTCGAATGTAGGGATTTAACGGGAGTGCTGATCCGAGTTTCCTTTACAGACGAGGTGGACGTGATCGGCTACACGAGCAACCAGTCCGACACCGATGACCATAGCAGCGTACAAAGCAGCAGCGATAGCGGCGTTGCGATGTCCACTTCCAGGCTGACCCTTTCCGAAATGATGGACAATCTCTAGGTATCCTTCATTTTTCCACGTTTCTCTCGTTATCACTCCTTAGAGGAGTTCTCTTCCAACTAATAGCGTCTCGATTTTAACAACTAGAGAAGCAACCCGGAGATGGAAGGACCGGGAAACGAGGCGAACGAGTAACATCGCGGACGGAAAAGGCAACGTGCGACGAGAAGGCGATATTAGACCACGAGACATCTCCGACGCCTCTATATTTCTATATATTATATACATAAATGAGCACTCCATATATATATATATATAGATATATATATACACATACGTGTACACGTGTGTTTACATACAACTTTTCGATACGTTACGTAGCGTCTTCCCGCTTGCGTAAGTATATACGTGTACATATATACATATATATATATATACATATGTACAAGTGTGTGTATATATGAGAAGGGAAAAAAGTATCGCTCAAGTGAGACGGGTAAGAAGGAAAGCGAGGGGGCAAGGGTTGAAGATTTAATGGAAATAGCATTTTAAATTAGTGAGAGAGTGAGAGAGCGGGTGACGCGGGTTTTAATGTATATCGTTCGGAAGATAGACAAAGGGGGAAGAAATAAAATTCGAGAATGAAATCTTGAGAGGTCCACGTAAGGTGAAAAAAAAAAATTGAACAGAGCCTCCGCGACAAGGTGTATAACATGTGCGCAAAACGAAAACTAAAAGATAAATGGGGAACCTGTACGAGAGGTAGTAGACGCGTAAATTGGATTCCGCGGAATAAAATTGGTCAAAAAGGGTTTTCACTTATGGAAGGGAAAAGGGAACGCGCGAGATTTGGACCTCAAAGCGTTGCACTCGTGGTTCCTATCCGCGCAGTCCGTGAACGGGTGTTCCATTGACGAGAGATCATTGCGCATCGTCGTGGACTCGATGTTGATTTTGAGTTATATTCGACGTCGAGATAAAAGTACAAACGGCCAAGCGCTGCTTTAGGAGACAGTGGGTGGTATTCAATTCAAATGTGACCTCTTTGTGGTCAATCCAGGGCCCTAATCGCACGGGAATGGTCAGAGTTTTTACGCTTTTCTTTTTTTGTTTCTGATTCTCTCACTCTCACTCACTCTGTCTCTTCCCCCCCCCCCTCACTCTATGGGATTTCGGACCCCGTTGGGCGGTCTCGAAGAGAGGGAAGAAAGGGGCACGTTCCCCCTCTTTTTCTGATCTCTGGGACGCACCCGCCAGTACGAAGCCTCGAAAGCGACGATTCAGTATGCTTTTCGAGGGCCGCCCGTTACGAGGTCCCGGATATATCGTCGCGAGAAATCCCTTTCTTCACTGACTCGATCCGTTAGAATGTCAAAGCGCGTTAATCAGAGGAAAAGGATGAAAAATACGGAAACATTTTGATTTGGGCCCTGGAACTGGACCGATCCTGAGAAGTTGCAGGTGAATATTGCACCATGCGAAATTCTTTTAAATTTTATGAAATGCCAAAATATATAGTTGGCAAAGTGCACTTTCGACGAACAACAGCCTCGCGATCTATCAGAAATAAATTCTCGTTTAGGAATTGCGCGATCATTAAGCCTTGGAAAATGTGGCTTGTGTTGTTGCGTTAATATCCTTGCACGGATTTTTTTTCTGAATTCGGGTTCGTAGCTAGTGAACGGGATAGAGAGACTCAGGGACACGAAAAGCGTAAACTTTGACTTTTTTGCGATCGTCTCGCGTTCGTTTATCCACGCGGAATTGATGTTACGTGTAAACGCACGGGCGTGATAGCGACGAATTGCATGGTCAGGCCTTACGAGTCGAAACAAGAGTGGGGAGACGTGGGAGGAAAAGGTTACGAACGGGTCAATTATCGGCGCTGACGGGGTAAAATTGTATATACTTGTGGACGGCGAACATAGTGCGGGACTCGCGGCGAGAGGGGTGTCGCTGTTGGAAAACAACGCGAGCTACGGCGAGGCGTAGACAAAAAAAAAGGGAAAACAAAGGCGCGAATGCCGCGTACCCCGGAGAGAAAGATAGTTATCGTCTCGCCGGGAGGGCGAGACGATAACGATAACGCGCACGTCGAAGGGAAGGTGGCAGAAGGATGTCCCCGATACGCGTTAAATTTCCCGGTTCTGATATCTGCTACGTGTACACATTTTTCTATTTGTTCGAATCCTTGCTCGTGCGGTCATGCGAGGTGAACAGACCCACACCCCCAGCCCTTGAGGTTCTTCGGGATTAACGCGATTTTCTTGATTGCTCGTGTGTAGGTGTCCGGACCTTTCTTTAATCGTCGTGTACCGTTAGGGTTTTAAAGCGACAATATTTCCACCGTTACAAAAAGAAGCGAACGAAGAGGATTATAGAGGGCCAACGTGGCACGTTATGCGTCTCGAAGGGATAAAAAGTAAATGGTTGAAGCGACGATTCCGCGTAATTCGCGAATCGACAGGGTGGCAAGGGAAAGGGAAACGATCCGCGCGCACGCATGCACGTACATTTGGTACACGGTACGCATATGGAGGGGCAGACAAAAGAACCGATGGTGTTACGTCGGGGCGAGGTGATCCTCTTTCGAAATGTCTCGTTCGACTTTCTTTTAATTATCGTGCCGACAGCGTTAATCCGTTATTAATCGGATACGTTGGGTCAGTTGCCAGTTTCTGCTCTTTCTCTCTCTCTCTCGCTCTCCCCCCTCCCCCTTTCGAAAATGTGATATTAAAATTAGCGAAAGAAAGGGCAGGAAAATGGCGGATAGCTGCGTGACCAGAAAAACGCACGCAAGGATAGCCGAAAGGAGTTTTAAGGAAAAAAGGACGCGTTCGGAAATGAATTTCAGGGGATCGTTTATCCCTTGCTTTAAAAGTCTAGGTTACGGAATGATTGTCTTCTCTTTTTCTTCTTAACGGGGTCGATGGGATTGAACCGATGACTAGGAAAAGCAGTTCGCGGCCGCCCCCGAGGGTCGTCTCGTTCTCCGGGGTGAGCGTCGTCGACCGGTTGGGCGCTGCTTACGGGCTCACCGGTCGGTTGAAACGAACGTCCTTTCTTTTCCTTGCCGTGTCTCGAGCCGTACCAAAGTGCCTGCGACCTTTGAGAATTTTCTCCGGGATTTGGAAAACCGTCGAAAATGAATGAAAGTGGTATGCCCCGCGCGAATTTTTCGATTAATTTATCTATCCTGACGTTTCCGGGCCTCGTGCGGGAAACGACTCGATCGTCAGTTTTAAGTAGCCACAGACGTTGGAAACAAGCGAGACGTTCAGGAAAATGGAGCCGAGAATCGAGGTGGAGAAACGTGGGGATACCTCTTCCGAGCAAAAGTGCGGTCCTTTTCTCGGTAGTCGTTGATCCATGCCGGCGCGGCGTCGCCGTCGCTGTTCTTTATTATTTTTTACGGGTCTGGAAGGAAACGCGGAGAAAAACGCGGCAAGGAAAAGAAATATTTCCTTCTCGATTGCACCCGGCGAGTGCCGAATGCGATACATGTTAAATGCATGTTAAAGTAAATACAAGATCAAAGACGAGTGTCGGTCCAACGTGAGGGGGGCGCGCCTCTTGACGAGTCGATAGAAAACGAAACCGTAAATAATAACCGTAATGTAAAAATGGAACGAGCGATTAAGATTATTAGTTTATTAAGAAAGTGATTAAGCGATGAAACGATGAAGAGAAAAATATTTAGAGGTATGAATGCATCGGAATGTCCGAGGAATACGTGTGGCTCCGGCACTAAGAGCGTTTAATCAATGGTAGAGAGTGCCTAGTGGATAATACACGTACACATACGATGTACGCGCGTGCACCCGTGGAACACAGAGAAAGAGAGAGACTAACATAAGAAACGACCGTGCAAAGGGATCCAAAAGGACCAGAGCGATTTCGTGTTTGTAACGAGAGAGACGCTGCAATTAAGATTATAAGTAGAAGGGGGAGAAGATGATTATGACGTTATCGTGTATTTTTATTCTATCATTGTATTATTATTACAATTAATATTATTTGGCATGGCTGGGGAAATACGTGTGGTTGTGGGAGCGAGCGCGTGTACGAGAAGAAGAGGAAGGGTGAGAATGGGAAGGGAGGAGAGAAAAAACGTACGGTACTATCGGAAATAACTGTCAGTACTAACGGTGAGTGGAGATGAACGATTCAACGCCTGTCACCTGCACCATGGAAGATCGAGATGATTTCATTGCGATTAATTGTGGTTATTACTTAATTATAAATGATTCCGGTTGTCCATGTAACGGTACGAACCCGAGAATAGATGCGAAAGGGAAGGGGTCGAGGCAAGAGGGACGTTACTTACTAATTAATGTACATACAATTGTGTAATCGTTCGTGCCCGTTGCGTCGAAACGGCCAAGGGTTGACGAAGGCAGTGCACTTTGTTGGCGAATTTCCTCGATTTGTGCAAGAAAGGAAAAAAAAAGAAAAATAAAATTTGTGTAATACCGAGTGATCACTGGGCGTTCGTTTCTGTTTCGACCGATCTAAAGATCTTAATGATTTCGTATTCCACGGTCGCGGAAGTAAACGTTCCTGCGAACGACTCGTTTTTTTCCAATTACATGTTCATTTCCATACGCGAATCGGGGTTGTGATGAGGGGAAATGGAAGGAATTCCTTTTTATTTGGTTTGACCAGGGTAGTAGATCAAAGTTTAAAACGATGATAGTACTGTACAAAACATACGCATTTAATAATTTATAGCAATACGCACACGGTGTACAACATATAAGCCTTCCGTAATATTATCGTATGTTGCTAACTCGCGGATCGTCGTTAACGCTAAATATTCTGTACAATCACAATCTCTTTAATGCTAGATAAAACCATCGAGCTCACTCATCTATCAAAGCGACAATCTGCGACTCTTGCGTTACCCTCGCGGTACCGCGCGGCTTCTTGTTATCGGACTCCCTGCCAATGGACGGTCCAGGGAGAGCAGCCGAGAGGGGTCCAAAGGTAAGAGTTACGGTACTTACAGCACACAGACATACAAATGTAAAAAGTTACACGTCAGGCCTAATTCTTTGAACGATCTAGTTCAAGCGGGCGTATACATACGTGTGTGCGTGCGTGAAAGAGAGAGAGAGAGAGACAGAGAGAGTGTTGTGTGTGTGTGTGTGTGTGTATATATATATATATACATACTTTTTGTCAAAAATATTTTATATGTACAATTGGATGATGTCGCAAAGATACGTGATATATACTTACACGCCGTGCAGTCCTCGCTTCGATTTCTTTTTTTTCGATATCGTACCAATAAGCGTAGGACCTAAATAATGTTTCTACTGGCAATTCATTCCACCGCGCATTGTCTCACATTTCGGTTTCGTTCAAGTAACGCGTGTCTTAATTCGTGGTTAAGGAGTAACCAAAGTACGATCATCTAAACCTAACTGCACGTTATTCTCTTTCGTCCACGAGTTATTCCGAAATGCTCCTTAACGCATCAGCCAGATTTTAAAGTTATTTTAAAACATTGATAATTTTCTTGGAAATCAAATAGAAAACTTTACTTTGTGAACGCAAAGTGAACTTTTGCTGTTAACAAAACTTTGGTTTAAGGGATTAATTGGATTGGTTGCATTGCAAAAGCTTCACCGATTATCAGTCACTTAGATTTATGGAATATCCATTCTGACCCGACCAGTTGAAGAAAGTAGTTGATACTAAGGATTAAAAAGTTAGTAATTAGAAGGCTAAATACAAACGAAGAATATACGTGTAGGAATATGTATACCTATAATATACTTTCGCTATCATACGCATCTAAGAGGAAGGTGCCTCTTGATCCTAATCGATCCGTTGTGCAGAAAAGGAGATCGGTTTGATTACGGCATGTCAACCTACTCGAAAAACAATGGAGAAGTGTCGTTTCACAAAGTAAAATCACCGCCTCGAAAATGAGGAAAACTATCGTCAGGAGAACCGTTGTGATTCGAAGCGTATTCTTTACTAAACTCACGTTCACCGATTCCGAGCGGGACCTTTTTTATGTCCTTTACAATTAAAACGAGAATTGATACATTAAATATATTCACTTAGTGATCGTACCAAAGTGATGAAGTAAAATTAGGAATGTAGACTTACCAAAGTATTTTTTTCCCGACATGATGGAATCGATCAATTACGGTTTCGCATTAACCTCATGTCAAAGCACTAAAAAATGTCACAAAGAATAAATACCGCGTAACGTAATGAGTGAATATACGTGCGATCGGAATCGAGGGTGAAACGGTGAGCCAAGAGTTTGCGAGTCTTGTCAAATTACTCTAAAAATGTTGTATTAGATGTCTATGCGCGGCCTATACTGTAACCTTAGTGGTGGGTCCCGGAACCTCCATCTTGTGACGTACACGAACTTTAACGTGTGGTCCTTACCTAAGAGTTCATCGTTACACAAAATATCGATCTGTAATAAAAAGCCAGGTTGGGTTAAAAATGAATGCATCGACATTTTGTTAAAGCATAAATTAATCTAACTGGTAATCAATATTTGCACTGGGTTGCCATTTTTCATGTAAGAAGAGAATACTACTTACATCCCGATACTTCTCCATGCCATTCAGGACTTTTTTGGCTATGAATTTCTTAAGATGAGTGATCGTTGCTTGTGCTGAACATCTAATAAATCTACGCTTTAGTGTCTTTAGGCTTGCATTTATGCATTCCAAACATACATTGACCTACAATAAGCATAGATGTAGTTTTAATGTGAAAACAATTTATTTTACTGAAATGAAGTATAATATATACCTGCTCATCTGCACGGTGATAATCAGACTCTGCGTGAGTATCTCCTGTTGGTTTCTCTTCCTCGACTTCACCAGCATTTGGTAGAACATCCTTAGGACAAGGTAAACCTTGTGCCCGGTAAAATTCCCGTTCTCTTTTGATTTCATCTGAAGAGGAACCATAAAACAGTAAGTACAATAACTTGTATCGAGCAAATTAAAAAAAAGGTCGACTGAAGGCTTAACGTGTACAGAGAAAATTATTTAGATAACGGCAAAGGTTGTCTTACTTTCTTGAAGATCAGGAACGAGTTTATAGACAATATCCTGCATTGTTCTGTCGAAACTGATATACTGTAAAGGATGAGACTGGTGTATAACTATTTGGCATGTTGGACAAGTGTGCTTCTCCTCGAGGTGCTTCACTAGACAACTTTTGCAGAATGTATGTAGACACTCCGTCACAGTGGTTGCATCTATTAAGTAGCCTCGACATATCTTGCACGTTATATGACTATTCAGAGTCTTAAGTTTTATTTTTCTCTCCATGGCACCAGTAAGCACCATTTAATCGACCGGTGTCACCACCTAAAAGGAGAAAAGAATAAACGATATATACAGGAAATGGAAAATTAGAACTCTGGATCAAAACCACAACTGAGATTCCACTATTATTAATATTCTGGGCACTCTGGCTGAATTACCTTCTTTTTTCTAAAAATCAATAATTACTTTTGCATAGTTCTTTTTGTATTTTTGGCGGTGGTATAATCATCAATATTTCAGAGGTGTTTTTATAGAATTTTGAAGAGCATGTCCCATGTTCTATGACAAGTACATCCATTGTTCCATGATGCCACTACTGGACAAATTATTTGCATTCTGCATGTTACAGAAACTGTTATTAAGACAAGTCCCTGAAAGAACAGTTCACGTCTCTCGAAGAAACCAAATCATTTCAATGCTGATTCTCGAAAGATTATTATAACATCGCTACAAATTTAATAAAGATTTTACTAGGTCGAATGGTACAGAACCATCTATACTTTAAATAGTTATCTAGTATATTCTCCAAACTTGAAACTAACGAATGTAAGGAGGTTTACCGATGAAAAACGTCAGGTGAATCGTGTACTCCTGTCACTGTGGTCACAGACTCGAAGAGGGCAGAATGTAGAGTGCATCTTTCCAAAGTCCAGAGTTCTTTAGAGCTCTCGAGGTGGAGTCGTGCCGTCACTAAGACCGGTGGTTATCGAGAATCGGGTGGAACGCTAAATCGAGGCGATTCCTCCGCGGTATTCGGATTCATCCGCGTTACGCACGAATTTCCTATTTCTAACCTTAAACCGCGCTCCAAGTCCGGAGAGGCAGGTTTTACCGCGGTTCCACGCTGTGGGATAACAAAAGCATGGTTTTTGTGCTCGTTAACATTTTCTCGACCACTCAACGCTGAGGATGAAGATAGGAAATTAAGATATTTGCTAGAAAAGACTTCGTAAAACTTAAGGGACTTCTAAATGTGGCAAACGACAACAAAACGGATCGAACGCAGCGTCGCATCTCGACGAAATTAAGAAACTCATGTCTCCGGCCATATGTAGCTACAGGGGGCAGCACTGAAATATATAGCAGAGATGAGTTGGGAGACTGCTCACGGGCAGGGTCGTGCGATTGCATCCTGTGCTGCCCTCTGGTTTCGTACGTTAGCTTTTATCGTTTTTTGTCCCCAAGGGCGGCGCAACGAATTGCTGATAGGGGCGCGCGCTCTCGCGATGTCGGTACCATCTACCACGGCGGCTCACGTACTCGTGATGGTAATACCATGCGGCAGTTGA
>NW_019394808.1:0-37559 GCF_000612105.2 Orussus abietinus | reverse complement strand
CGATTCGAATTCCGCGCTGCTCCCGCCGCTAGTACGCTGCGCGGCCGGAGAGGGCAGTGCGGACCAGGTGCAAGCCATCGATGGAGTCCAGTGTATGTACACGACTGAGCGCGCGCTCGGAGCGTCATCCGGTCTCCGTCTGCCGAAGTAACAAAGGCTCGCACACATTATATGCCGCATTATATATCGCATTTCAAAAAGTCGCACGGGATCGTTTTCATAGATTTTACATGGACCATTGAATATTATAGACGGAATATTGCGATGTACTGCGGTCTGCACCGGCTATAATGTGCGCGAGTCTGTACATCACATTTGTTTTTTTTACCTTTGCCCAAACACATACCCTTCCCCTCCTCTCCTCTCCCTCTTCCTCTCCCCAATCATCTCGTCCAATCGGGATCATTTAATTTGTCGTTTGATCCGAATCCTTTTAGATTATCGTGCGTGTTCTCGCAACTGTGCCCGTGCTTACGTGCTTGCTCTAGCAAGTGGGTCGTTTCTGTGCTCCCGCGGAGTCGTCGTCATTTAATCATTTAACAAAAACTGCGTTAAGTGGGTCAAGGACACTCCAGAATAATATTGGATTAATTTTCAGTAATTTTATTTGATTCTGAACATTTATTTTTTTTGTAAATTTCATTCTGCTGCCTGGGCGATTCAAATTCCGCGCTGCTCCCGCTACTAGTACTGCGCGCTGTCGGAGGGAACAGCAGGTCCGCAGGGAAGCCAGTCATGCTTGCCAGTGGACACTCTGCAATTACTCCTGAACGTTGACTGCGCACGCGTACTTCGAGTTAATTGTAGTTTCCGAAGCAACACGAAGAGAGCGCTACGAATGCATATGTTTGGTAGTATGTTGGGTGACGATTACTAGTGCGCGCAACAATGTTTAGCTAATATTGAAAGTGTAGTGCCGTGTGTGATCAAATTTCACTGCATATAAATATCCAGGATGGACGTTGATTATCAACCGTGATCGTCGCTGTTTCTGTCATGTTAGTCATATGGTAAACTCAAGAGTGCTAATTTTGATTGTGCGAACTATTCCGTCTACACCCCTGTGAAGTATCGAAGTTCGAAGCCAACTGGGTTCAACGTTTGACTGATTTTAACGCCTGAAGGTTCGTAATATACATTTATGTCGAAGACCTGCTATGTTACTTTTAAATTCTTTCCGTATTGATTTGCATTACGCCTGTGCAAAGAAAATTGATAAATATACGTTTCTCCATTCACCCTGTCAATGAGTGGCATCCATCTTGTTTATGCTCAGAACTGATTTCGATAACATCTCCCCTGGGCTCTTGTCATTTCATTTTTTACTGAATTATATCTTGGGCCGCTGACAATGATTAATATCTAATAACATGAAACATTTTTACTTTTTCCTGTATATCGCTGTACCATTCAATTCGGGCTGCTGACAATTATTAATATATAATAATATGAAGTACTTTTGCTTTTTCCTGTATATCGTTTGACTGTGTATTCATTCAATTCTCTTATCATCTAAAGGCGGGATGCCTATGAATGAACATATCACTTGTATATTTTTACGTTTCCCATATGCCTGTACTTTACATAAGTTTTGCTCCTTAATGAATTTTATGTTATGATGGATTTTCTGTGGTGAAACTCAATCACTTTTGTCCGATATGGACTAAAATATTCCATCGTTAACCTGTTGTAAATAGCTTTTGTCCATTAATACTCATTACATTTGTGTTACTACATGATTGTTCTTTTAAATCGAATGTTTAGTATTACTTAGGGCATTATATTGTAATTGAAAAAAATATATCTTTATGTACATATTTGTTTTGAAAAGTGTTATTTCTTGCATTTCAATCTTTTTGGGATTAGTATATTTCACATATTACTTGAAAGAAATGTAACTCGTGATAAAGCAAGGTGTTAGCGTTTGAGATCTCGCTTTTAGTGTACTTTTGTTTATGTATATGTACATCGTTTGATTCTGCAAAGATAAGTAATGGGTTATATTATTTTATAAATTGTAATACATTTTATACAATAATATTCTGCCATAAAAATATATTACAATGATCATAATCTGAAATTCAAAGTGCAAGGTCTGGTCATCTACGTTTTACATTTTCCATAAAAAGTAAAGATATTCTTATTTACAAGTTAAGTCTACATTAACTTTTTTATCAATGTTTTACTTATAGGTAAGTGTCTCAGTATAATAACCAATTTCGTGTAGTGGTTTCCCTGCTTTTAATATATTTGTTTTTGCTGTATAGAAAGTAATTCTAATTAAAGGGGAATGGTACAATCCAAAAAAGCCCAAGTTAACCGTGCTGCCATGTAACGGCAAGCAGTGGCGAAACTTGCGACGTAGTACTTGTGACTGTAGTAAGCGCCGTTGCTGTACCGTGCCATGGAAGTAGGCACTACGATTTTGACATCAGGCAGCCGTATTCCAGTAACATCGAGCGTTACGTTAACTGGGTGCCAGACTTTAATAAAAATGTTGTACTTCGTGTAAAGAAATAAAGATTTTATTAATAAGAAACTCATTAGAAAACATCTATTGTACTCCACGACAGAAGAACTCGACATTTATAAGTTTTGTACTTTTTCGTGATGCGTGTATGTATTGCATCCAATGGGAAATTCAGTAAGGGCCTCGATAAGTACAGTCACGTAACTATTTCTACCAATTGTTCGCTGCAAATCTGTAATGTACCGCAGTACATAATGTCACGACATACAACTAGCGCTCGTGGTGGAAATTCGTTTAAGTTTTATGGGGCTGAAATGAACTCGTTGACAGCTCTGCATGTTCACACCCAAATATATCGAGTTAGCCTATTTAATGTCAGTTTCTAGTGATAAGGTGTAAAGTTGAAAAGTGTACAACTTTCCCCGCATGGTTCTTTTTTTGATTTTCATTAGTGGTTCTATGTAACAGTTCCGTAAGCATTGCACGAGTAATGACACGGGTCACGTTGGACCGCCACGACAGATTAGTGGATTGCCAGTATAGATTTTTACGCATTATTTATATGTTTTTTTGACAAACAATTGAAACATCTGGCTTCGCGGGGAAAGTTATGCGTTATATTTTTGTTAGGTACGGTTTTGTTGTACGTTATATTTTTGGAAGGCTGTGATTTCATCCATTCAAGTTATTCAAAGTACATCCTATACATTTTTGGGTGCGAGTTTTCCCGCTTCCAGCTTCGCACACGCACACAGAGAATATTATGTACCATTCCCCCTTAACAAAGAACAATTGAAGTGCCGAACTTTGGCGTCTAGATTCGGTGCCATGCGCGCATGATTTATACCGTATTTGGCGCAAAACTCTACCTAGTTTCCTGATCAATCAAGTTGGAACGGCAATTACGCATTTCACAATTTTTTAGTAGTTAAGAATTATGCGTTACATATGTGCTTTGTGGACTACGTTATTTATTTTCGCATCCTCCTAATTTTTCAGAAAATTTGATTTTTCCTTATGCAAGGGAGATCGAGGCAAGTTGACCATCTTTTTTGATAATGTTTAATCGTGAGTGAGATAATGAGAATTTTCGAACGTATTATACATCGAAAAGTAGGGCATACATTCGGGTACAATAATTTCAGTCCGAAGTTCTTTAATCTTTTAGAAAAAATGGAAGAAAAGTTATTTACGCACGCCGGTGTGGTGGGACAACTTGTCCCGTATCCGGGGCATCAGTTGGGGTAAATTGACACGGCGTATAGATCCGTACGAAATTCGTATACAATCGAAAATAACAAGTTACAAGTTTTAAAATATTCTTTTCATTATTAACACTAACAAAATATACATTTATAAATACGCAACATTATATATTTTAGACATAATAATAAATATTGATATTATTGGCTTGGACAAATAAATATACGAAATTTCGTGTCTACTTTGGGGTTAAACCAAAATATATGTCAGAAGCATTGACCAAACGATCATTCCACAAACTTTCTTGCTCGTCAGAAAAAGTTTACTTCTGTTTGGAGTATTCTGCATGCTGCAATTTCATTCGATCGTTATCTGCTTGACTTCTGCTTTTCGTACAAAGCAGTGTAATGTTTTCGTTGGTACGGAAAAATCTACTGCAATACCACCGATACTTTTGTCTTGTGTTCATACAGCGCTATCCTTGTTAAAAAAGGAGTCGCAAAGTCCTGCACTATTTTTTCCTGCAATAACTAAGTGAAGTACAGCCAATCAATCACGTTCCCGAACGAAAGGCATAGCGCAGGGTTGCGTTTGGCTGTCCGCGGCATAGGAGCCTTATCGGCGTTCTCTGCGCTGTGCTTTCCGTTCGGGAACGCTATTGGCTGTGCATCACTTAATTATTACAGGAAATTTATGCACCTTAGGAAAAAATAGTACAGAACTTTTCGGCTCCTTTTTCAACAATGATAGCGCTGAATGAACCGTGACTACGAGTTCTGTTACGCCCTCTATAATAAGTGTATCTCAATCGGGACATTTTAAGGATTTCATTCATCGTACATTTAAGTATGCTGAAGTTATTTTCACAGAAATATTCGTTGATACGTGCAGGTCTTCGAGTATTCTGAGATTTCGTTGTAATTCACTTCCGTCGTCATCTTCGCACATCCGTTTTCTTGTTTACATGACAGATGGCGCCAGCTTGTCTTTTTTTGCAAGTGTGCCACGACGGTTGCTAGATAAGTCCCAAGCGTGTGGGGTTAGGAGTGTGCGATTATGGTGTTGTGTTGTGCATATTTTAAAGTTTTAAAAACAAAATTATTTTTAAATATCGGACAGGAATAGTGCCGATTCGACAAGTAACGAATCATCGATAAGCTCAGATAAGTATCCATACTTCATGCATTTGTTACAAAATCATGAACGTTCTCTTTTGGTATATAACAATGCTTTATCCTTGATGCTTTGCGAAATATTATTTTGTTATAGGACACCCTGGGTGACTGACAAAAAGATGCTTGATGTTTCATGAATGATACCATCTAATTTGTATAATTTAATTTTCACCGTCATCGGATACTTCTAACAAGGTAAGCGATGTCGGAGGAAAAAAATCCTTTGTTTATTTAATTAAATATATCTTAGTTCTTAGTATACTATAGTAACAAAGGAATAATTAAATAACTGTGACAATGATCCATATAATATGTGCAAGCCATAAATTTTTAAGCTTAAATCAAATGAATAATTTATCGTTGTATTAACATCGATGTATTGATTACTCCTCATCAACCGAGTTATTTTAGCAAAATCACGTTTCCTTTTGAACCGTTGGTATATATGTTGATATTTTTTCATGATTCAATTGAAACGAAATGATCTAGTTCGTATAGTGGATTGTGTATCCACTAAGTAAATTAGCGTATCTTGTACCTTACTTAAATTATTTTACAAGTTTGCAAAGTGTTTGGAGTGTTAATTGATCAATGACAATATTTAAATGATGAATCTGTATAACATTACAAATCAGAATTCAGAGAATTACATTATATTTCTCTGTTGTTAGTATTTTAACCGTAGTTTAGGTAAGTTTTCTTAAAGGAATGGATTTTTAACAAATCTATTTTCCACTAACATACACGATTAAAGTATTTTTCAAATAGATACAAAATATACTTAATGGTAACGAATATTATCTGTGATTTACAGTGTTAATGTTACGCACACTTTAAACATTGCCGTCAAGCACTTAACATTCCGAATACACTGTAATATTATATGAGCCTGAATGTACTTTGTTGCACATGGTGTTCCTGTCCATTGCTTCGGTCTTGATCATTGTGGGAACAGTAAAACACGTATATGGTACGCTGAGTTACATAGTGGATTTCTGAACGACGTGGGTGGTTTCATTAAAATTTGTTAGAATCATTCCAAAGGATGTTAATAGAAAGTTGTATCGTATTATAAATCGTGATTTGTCATCGTCCAATGCCAGGTATGTACTCTGTCGTACATATGCACGTGTATTCTATTTTAACAGATTTCTGTGATTCTAGCTTTTTCGAAGGATGATTTGAAGAGGCAAATTTGTTAACGTCTCAATGGAAACAGGAAAAAGTCGGATAGGACGGAAGAAAAATCAACCAACAAAAACGGATGACACTTGGTCATTTAGTACCACGTCGCATATCATCATTTCCCCTTAACGCGAGGGACCCTTATTACTTTTTCTTCATTTAACATTCCCACCGATTAGATAATAATTTTGTTATTGTATTTAAGCCTAGTTCGGACAGGGTCGCTGCTAGCAGGAAGCAGCGAGCAGTAGCCAATGAGCGAAGCGGATTTTTCGAACGACTTCCGGCGCTTCGGGAAAATCCAACAGTGTTAGATTTCGGACAAGTCGCAATCGAAAAAATAGAAAATTAATTTTGAAGCCAAATGCAAAGTTACACAAGTAGCGTCCTTTCGTAGATAGTTGATTGTGTTTGATAAATTGGAAGAAACCGGATCTGAGCATGTCCCACCCTATACTTGTAACATTTAATTGTTATTTCTGTTTAATTAATCGTCTCGTTATTGATCGTCGAAGACTTGTATTTCTAACCTCTCAACTTGAACAAGTCAAGAGAATAAGCAGCGAATCTGAATAAATTTATATGATATTCACGAGAAAGGAATTTTTCTAGATAATTTGTTGGTTATGATACGGACGTTATTGCCTGATGCGTGCGTTTGATGCGAGGAGAGGTCGAACAAGCGTCAAGCGGCTGCTGCTTGCTGCCAGCAGCGAGACCTTCCGAATTGGGCTTTAATGTTTTCAGATTAAACGCATTCATTACCGAACGCATTCAAGACCTCTCTCTTCTAAAATGTGGACGGATATATTGTCGTGGTCTGGATTTGTCCCGGAACTCTGCAATGGGACGAATGCCGCCTTCGTGAGTTTGAGCCTCCCGATTCCTGAAAACTCTGATTACGTTAGTTCGCGGGGGAACGACAAGAAAGCGTGTGTTACCTATAACGAGTCGTTTGTTAACGATAACTGAGCCGTAACATTGACTAGCGGTATTACGTGATTTTATAGATTTATTACAGATTTTTTACAGCAATTAAACGCGAACAAGTAATTTCGACGGTTTCGCCGTAGACGCTACGCGTATACGGATCGATGATAGACGATTATCGCGAAGATTCGCGGGAAGCTCGAGGGAATGAGATAGGCAGATTCCCTTGCGCGAGAAGAGAACGCCGTTAGCAACTTCCAGTTGATGAGTCGGTGAGAATCTGACTATCGGGAGCTCGTCCGAAAAGGGCGAGACTTGGAACGGCGTCTTCGAGGGTAGAGTTAGAAGTTCAAGGAACGCGGATTGGTTCGCGAGAAGTGGGAATGTTGTTGCAAAAGGAGATGATTGGACGAAGGAGGAATAAGGGAAAGGGATGGTTTCGCATTTGCAAGAACGAACGTGGGATGTTGACGAAGAAATCGAAGGACGGGCAGTTCTCAGAAATGTAAGAAAGCAGTGCCGTTAACTAATAATAAACTAAAACGTGAGGAAATTCAGTGGTTAAGGGATATGTTGGACAGCAATCGGCATGCATAGAAAATAACTAGGAAAGATAAAGACTGCATCCCTCGGCCGCCCCTGGCACATCCGAACCGGGTGCGAGGTCCCTCTAGGTCAGGTGCCGCCTTAATGGCGGTAGCCTCGTAATGTGAATTTAATGTATGGTAAACTCAATGAGGGTCTCGATCGGAAAGGAGTGCGTCGATCGAATGATTTGCGATTTGAGATCGAGCCTTTGCGGAATCGGCCCAAACAGATTATTGGATTTAATTTTGAGAAAAGTTTCGAGACAGGCGAGAGAGGGTGAAGGTCGTCATACGATAGAGCAGCTTCGGGAGTTTTGGTAGGCCTGTCGAAACCGGACAGCCGACAGCCGATAGGGCTGCGTTCGGCTGTCCGCGGCATAGCGGTAAGACCGCTATGCATTCCGTTCGGGAACGCGATTGATTGGCTGTGCTTCGATTAGTTATTACAGGATATTTATGCACCGTAGGAAAATATAGTACCGGACTTCTCTACTCCTTTTTCATCAAGGATAGCCCTGTATAAACCGTGACTACCATTTCTGTTACACCCTGTATATCTCTGAGAGATCAAATCGTTTTTGTGAGAGTATTCTCGGAATTGGATCCAATTTTACCACGTCGATATGGAGACCCTAAGGTAGGTCCTGAAACTCATGAAATTTCATTTTTTATGTAAACACTTTTTATTTATCATGGACTCGAACCAATATGGCGTTGTCCGTGCACGATTTTTATGTTTGACGCTTTCTGAAGGCTTAGAATCGAAAATGAAGAGTGTTAGGACCTAGCTCGAACAATTTAGAATACTATCGAAATGGAATATTACAGAGTGAAATGGGAAGATATAGACGATTCTTTCATAAATGATTGTAAGAAATACTTGCCTATGGATAACTCGTGTTTTTAGAGCAGCAATGTAATTGCAGCAAGCATCACCGATGGCTCCATTGGTTCATCGGAGTATCAAAAATCATGAATCCACGAGATTTCAACAGTTGTACTTTGAACGCTATACAATTATTCTAATAAAATGACATATGGGACGCTCCATTTCGTATGATACTTACTGTAGAGAGGAACAAACGTCAACATAAATACAAATGTTAGTAGAGCGGTGCGATAACTTATGTACCACTTGAGTATTAAAAATGGCGTTACCACCAAAAAGGGTACAGATGAATTTTATCGACGTCAATTCAATTTCTACATGCTATTCATATCTCCTTGAGGAGATGTGAAAGTGGCATTTGAAAAGTCACTTGTACATGAAACTTTTCTCTGAACTGGGTGTACTGAATCGTTACAAACATCACACGGCAAAAAGTCCGACACTCATAAAATTTCATTTTTTAATAACAAATTAAAAAAATGTCTGTAAACAAATTTAAAAAAATTTGAAATTTCATGAGTTTCAGGACCATTCTTATACCCTCCATATTTATATTGTACAGGGTGAACCGATTCATTACAGTCAATTTGGAGAAAAGTTTCACGAACGATGACTCATTGACGACAAATGTCACACAACTTTGATACCAAACGGTCAAAATATTTATAAAACTTTTCTCCAAACTGGGTGTACCGAATTATCTGAAACTTTAACACGTCATTAAAGAGGCCCTAAGGAATAACGCATTGCCCATGAAATTTCTTTTTTCGAAAAAAATGTACTTATCTCGAACAACAACGAAAAAAAAGATATATATATTTTTTTTTTTTTCGAAAAATGAAATTTCACGGGCAGCACGTTCTTCCTTAGGGCCTCTATAATCACGTGTTGAGTGTGTAGTCGATACCTAATTTGTTTCGTATATTGGGCGCTGTTATTGAGATACCTTTCAATTATTTTCCAAACTAAGTCCTGGGGCGCATGAATCTTTCGAGTGGTACTCGTTTCGCCACAAATCAGTTTGGGTACGTAAAATAGGACACATCGTTATTGCACGTACAAGCTGTGGCACCTCTTTATATTAGACACATAATTTAAAGCAGGTTTCGCCTTCGAAATCTTGAAAATATATCCGTTTATGGTGAGATGACGGTCTTAAAAACGTGAATAGCCCAAGTGGGTAACCCCGAGAGAGAGACCTGTCACAAGCTGTGTCCGATATGAAGTGCTGGCACAACCGATGTGTCCGATAGCTGCGTGTTCAATGCTCTGTATTTAAACAGATTTAGGGAGAAACTGGTCCTTTCCATCTTTCATCGATCGTTTTCGCCCGACATACATATGAACCTGTGTACTACAGTGATAGTTTGTAACAAATGTATACAACGTATTCTCGAATAGTAAAACCTGAAATTGGAAAAGTCGACAAAATTTGAAGTCGAAACGTCCTCTTTGACTTATCTCTCACGTGATTATTTATCGTGTTGTATTAATGATGAAATTTGTTCTAGCGCGCGTCCTGGTATACAGGTGCTCTGCATTACCCGAACACTCGTTTCTTATTTTATGTGACTTTTCAATGTACACTCGGTTCATTATGAAACCAATTATTAACAAATAATGGTACTAATTTGAATGATAATATTTGCTTAATTAAAAAATAGTATTTAAGTACGTATTAAATAACGAATTAATGAATTATTGCTGAGTCTTAATTATTGCTGGCAAAGCTGCGCGGCCGACTGTAGTCCCTTTACTCGAGCCAACTTCTCCGTTATAGGCATGCAATGGGCAGCCGAATACGATGGCTCGACGGCCACGACTATTGCACTCATAATATCGAATCATATTTTCTTTGAAATAAACATTTAGCGGAAGATCGCGAACGAGAGAATAACGATTCTATTCACACCAATTTTAGGCATCCTGAGTTGGTTGCCACAAAGGTATTACAGTACTCGATATACGACGAGATCAATTTCAATTCCGTTGCCACCTTCGCCTCGATATCGCTGTTTCTTCCTGGTAGATGGCGCCCGCGTTGGCGCCGGCATGATTCTTTTTTTTTTTCACGACTAATGGCACCAGCTCCAGATTTTCTTAGAATTTCCAAACAATTTCATCAGTTATTATAAAAAAGCTGATACAGCGATTCTGATCGTACGTCAAAATTCGAATTGCTATACCTTTGCATAGGTACTGCCATGGAGACTAGAGACCAGGAGAACAAACAATGTCATATCGGGTGAAGATCTTTCTTTGTTAGGCGGCGCCACAATCGTACCGATACGACTGCTTGAATAAAGTGCGGGTATGGATTTATAAACATACTTGATTGTTTTCTATGAAGAAAAAAATTGTGTGATAGGACTGTACACCTAGTAGTGGGGATGACTTTAGTTGTACCAGTTTACTATACAGGGTGTAACAGAATTCATAGTTACGGTTTATAAGCGCTATCCTTGTTGAAAACGGAGCCGGAAAGTCCTATACTGCATAATTTCATGTAATAACTAAGGGAAAAGCACAGCCAATCGATCGCGTTCCCGAATGGAGGGCATAGCGGAGAGAACGCCGGTAAAGCTGCTACGCCGCATACAGCCGAACGCAGTCCTATCGGCGTTCTCTGCGTTATGCCTTCCGTTCGGGAACGCGATTGATTGGATGTGCTTGACTTAGTTATGACAGGAAATTAATGCACTCTAGGAAAAAAAATAGTATAGGACTCTTCGACTCCTTTTTCAACAAGGATAGCGCTGTATTAACTGACTACGAGTTCTGTTACACTCTGTATATTTCAGTGTAGATTGTTTACTGTCAGGGTCGCGTGATCACGCTTTTCTGCTGCTCTCGGCGGAGAATGCGGGCGGCTCGCGCACTCGTAATGGTGATGCCACCTGACGGCCGTCAGTGGCGGCTCGTGCACTCACGATGGACGTGCCATCTGACAGTGCCCGATGGCGGTTTATCTTCATGTAACAGTGGGTGGCACACACACATACACACACACACGCACATTGTTGCTTCGAAGCGCCGAACGCAGAGCATTGAGCATGTGTACAGTGCTCACCGACGAACTACATGCAGCGAGCTGTCCGAGCGTTATCACACCGGGAATCTTCGTGTATTCCGACCAGCCGTGGTCGATAATTAGTTACACGGTACGCATCTTTTTTATTTTGATCTTTTGTTGAACATTTTACGACACGCTTATGCTCCATCTCAGTCTGAGTATCTACAAGCATTAACAAGATATATAAATTGTTTAGGGTATCCGTTTGAACGATGTCAAATTTGACAGATCCGACAATGACTTTTGGTCCTTTTCCGGTAGGTCTGCCGTCTACAGAGTAATCTTCAAATAATGTTTTGGATCCTTTTATGCGGATGCGTGACCCATCAAAGATCCTATGCAGTTCATCCTGCTGGTCTCTGGTCTTGACGGTACGACCGATCAGAGTCGGGTAAATTAAAAAAAAATTCCTGCGCCCCCCTTTTTTATTTTTATTTATTTAATAGTGGGTCTAGCGCTCATTTGTCTTTCTGTAGCAATGGAGAGAATATATTGCGATTTCCCTCATTCCTGAAAATTGGATCTTAGGTGTATAGATAGTCGATAGCGGCGCGTTCTAGCTTAAGCGCGCAAAACGCGTTTCGCTCGACATGCAATTCCACGAGTTTCTTGATTTCCTTTTTTTTTCTCTCAAAAAGGGAATTCGTAATGTCTCTGTAGTTGGCGAGATTTTTTTCTACGGATGTCTTTGCAGAATTTATAACTTCGGAGTCATTCAAGTTTTGTTGGTGAATTATTGTAATTATGAAAAAAATAATTAGTCTAATAAGTAACTAAAAATAATATAAAAGTTATTTAAGTAGAAAATAAGCATTCGGGTAACGCGGGGCACCCGAGTACACCAGAGCCGTTATTGGCTCGTTTGAATCCCGAACCTGGGATTGACCGACATCGATCGTTAATAACATGGTAAATAATCACCCGAGCGAAAAGTCAAAGAGGAAGGTTCTACTTGAAATTTCGTCAGCCTCCACCAGTTTCAGATATTACTGCAAGTCAATTGGTTGCACCGATGGTTCGTACCGGACACATGTACCGGCTGTTCGTAACGGGTAAAGGTTGTTGTTGTTTTAACTACATTTTTCACGCCTGATAAATCTTATATTTTTCTTTTTCTTTTTCATAGGTTAGCAAAAATGGTGAGCAATTCGGGAAGTGCTCCTCGAATTATGGTTTTCACCCCGACATTTGAAGAATTCAAGGATTTTACAAAATATGTAGAATACATGGAAAGCAAAGGCGCGCATAAAGCAGGTTTGGCCAAGGTGATCCCACCACCGGAATGGATTCCTCGAAAAGGTGGATACAATTTAAATGATTTAAATCTTTCAATCCCTGCACCGATCTGTCAAGTGGTCACTGGGAAGCAGGGGCTCTACCAACAAATCAATATCCAAAAAAAGTCGATGACCGTCAAAGAATACAGTAAACTAGCTAATTCCGAACGCTATAATACACCACGTCACTTCGATTACGAAGATTTGGAGAGGAAATATTGGAAAAACATTACTTATGTAGCACCTATATATGGCGCCGATGTATCCGGCTCTTTGACCGATCCCGATGTTAAAGAATGGAACATCAATCACTTAGGAACGATACTCGATTACGTTAATAAGGATTACGGCATATCGATAGACGGAGTGAATACGGCATACCTCTACTTCGGAATGTGGAAAACTACGTTTGCTTGGCATACCGAAGACATGGATCTCTATTCCATAAACTATCTGCATTTTGGAGCGCCTAAAACGTGGTATGCTATCCCACCGGAACACGGACGGCGGCTGGAGCGACTGGCAAGCGGTTTCTTCCCGTCGAGTTACCAGAGCTGCCAAGCCTTTCTTCGGCACAAAATGTCTCTGATCTCACCTCAAATACTTAGACAATATTCTATTCCATGCAACAAGGTATGACTTTCCGATTACTTGCACTCGGAGAAATTTAAAGTACCCATTATATAAATTCGGGCCATATTCCCACATTTACAGCTTAACTTCGCGTATATTCGCTCTGATGCAGTTTGACGACGGTGGAATCAGCTCAAAGTGGATCATGTCCCTCTCGGTGACGCGAACGTGGTTTACCTTATATTTCCTACCATTTCTATGCTCCGTTCCCTAATTTTCGCCCCTACGGTCGCTTCGAAGTCTTGTTTCATGTAGTCGAAATAGGAGGAAGGTATATGAAAAATAACGACAAAAAGTATTTAGCCAAAAAATTATACGAAAATCGCACGAACTCATGGGCCAACCTAATAGTATTCATCATAAATGTCATTGAAATTATATTATTATGACAACGTTATTAATAATCAGGATAAATATGCCAAAGTTTAATATTGTCCACGATCCTCAATGATCCTCATAGAAGTACACTCGCTGTACTTATATATTTATTCGTTTGAACGTCTTATAAACTATCAACTATCATAATTACAAATAAACTTAAATCTATCTTAATCTAGTTCGATACAGATATTTTCACGACTATCCCGTTCTTGGTGACATTTCTTTTATACGTAAGTGTTGATTTAGAGGAATTAGGATTTACCATATCCGAGATCTTCTTAACGAAGGCTTAAAAACTGTTGTACAATATGAATACTTACGCTTTTCACTATTCAGGTTCACAATTTAATCAGAATTTCTTCATTTTGTCATTTTGATGAAAGATCATTTGTAGATTACTGTTGTTGTTAGTTTCTGAATCAAGTAAATTCATGTAAGGGAACCCAACAGTGTTTCACCATGTTTACGTCAGTGGTATTTGGTTATTGTAAAAATACTGTAATCCGTGCATATGTATGGGCATCGTTTAGATTGTAATATATAACGTTTAGAAAAATAATTGTGTCATATCCAACATCTGTAGAATTTCATAAATACTTTGACAAATTTCTGTAATAATAATTCAGGAAAGTATTTAATTGTATTTAATTTAATTTTTAGATAACCCAAGAAGCGGGAGAAATAATGATTACATTTCCCTACGGATATCACGCAGGGTTTAATCATGGATTTAACTGTGCCGAGTCTACCAATTTTGCTGCACCAAGGTGGGTAGAATATGGAAAGAGGGCAACGCAATGTACGTGTAGTAAGGATATGGTGAAAATTTCCATGGACACATTTGTTAAACGGTTTCAGCCAGAGAGGTAAGAATCAGTATTTTCCTTCTATATTTATGTATTAGGGAGACCGGAAAGAAATACATTATTTTTATACTTGAAGTTTGGGGCAGAAATAATGGATTTCTTTCCGGGCCCCCGTAATATATACGTGATCCATAATGGTCCGTATTTTCTTTGGTGTGTCTAATTCCTTGAAAAGGAATTGAAATAAAACTTATGTGATAATTTATCATAAATAGTGTACTTTTCGAGTTATTGTACTTTGAAAGAACCTACTTACATAATGGCCTCGATTGATTGGTAAAAACACCCCGAAGTTCAGGTTATATGGAAGGCAAAGAGCAACCTCGTTATCCTTTTATTATCGATACATCCCTCGGCAATCCGAGCCCTCGCGCCAACGACCTATATAAATATAAATGTACGTCTGCGTAGGACCCAACCGAGAAGCCTACGTATCCATTTGCTTTTTCATTCAAATATTTGAGTCTTTGTACATCGCTAAATCGAAGGTGTGATTTCTCCCACTGGGACGTCACGGTAGGTCCTGAAACTCATGAGATTTGATTTTTTATCACAAAAATTCCATTCATTATGGCCTAGAACCAAGTCGACGTCATCCGTACACGTTCTTAATGTTTTACGCCTTTTGCGCCTTTTGCGCCCTTTGAAAGCTTAGAATGGAATGTTACGAAGTCAGATGGGAAAATATGGAGAACACCTTCACGAACGATTGTAAGTCTAGCTTGTCCCGTTGGTAATGCGTTTTTATAGAGCAAAATATTAGTTGCAGCTAAACGTCATAAATGGCGCCATTGGTCCATTAGAGTACCAAAAAATATGAATCCACAGGATTTCGACAGTTTTACTTCGATCTCTTTATAGTTATTTTACCAAACGGACACGTGGATCGCTTTAGTTCGTATAATTCTCAACGTAAACTGTAGGAGACTTCGCGTACCTATAAATGTAGGTAACGTGGCGCGCCAGCATATGCTACGACTTGAATTATCCAAACTTTCGTTACCACCAAAAGGGGTACCGATAACATTTATTTTACCGACATCGATTCAGTTTTTCAGCGCATTTCGTATTCGTGTAAGACTACTGCTGTCTTCAATCCGTATTGTCCCAAAGGTGTTTTCTTACGAAGATTATTTCGCAGGAGTTAGTACTAATCGAGTGATTGGAACAATAAATGGGGCGCTCTTAATTATTATTAATATTTCTAGAATATCGTTTCCTATTTTATTTCTCATGTTTTCAAATGTTTATTAAATTTCGAATTCGTCAGGTACGAGTTATGGTTGCGCGGTGAAGATATCGGGCCTCACCCGGAGGATCCGAGACAAACTGCCGCTCCGATGCCATCACAAATGGATTTACTTTGCAATAGTAATAGCAACGGAGAATTACCTCAAAGTTACTTAAGTGCTGCACCAAAAAACAAGCGACATACGATACACCGTAAAAAAAATATTGCTGATACCAACCCCGATGTTGATATGGAAGAATTGGTGAATCGTCCCGATATTCCACCAGACGTTAAAAAAGTTCTTCAAGATTTGGAGTTGGAAGAAGCCGATGATCCACCGGACGAACAACAGTTGGAGGTTTTAGAAGACATTTGGTTAAAGGCCGGAGAAATGGGTAAGTGGAGTTTTATGAAGTTAATTTACGCAAGCGTTTGTTTTGTGAAATTCATACAATTTCAGATGTAGACGAAGCCAGTGTCTTCGACGATGGATATAATCGTAAAAAGAGCCGAAAGAGAAAGAAAAAACAGCAGAGCACATCGGAGAAGGATCGACGTGACTCAAAATCAAGAAAAAGTTCCGTTGGCAAAACTGTTATCAAATTGGAAAGCAACGCTACCGAAGCGGAAACGAAGTCAAATAAATGCGAGGACATTATTGGTGATCCCGTATCTTGCCTGGTTTTATCTGAATTGAAGCATGAATTGAAGCGTGAACCGAAGGAGGAGACATCCGAGGCACTCATAGAGAAAACTGCCGCGGAGCTTATAATCGGTTCGACATTGAGAGATGATATTAGCAATGTCGTAGCCAGTACAACTTCAGAACTCTCGGATTCTAATAAATTTGCTAAAAGGAAAAAGAAACATTCTAAGCACAGTGAACAGAAGAAATGCAAACAAAAACACTCATATAAGAGCAAACGAAAGATGCCGGACTTGTCCATTTTTAGCCCAACGGAACCTCTGGATGTATCCGATGCGGATGTACAAAGGAAACTTATTGCTATGCCTAGTCTTAATATTTATAAAAGTACCACTACCAAGGACATGTCCACTAGATCCAGAAAGATTAACATGCTGCCAGGGAATATAATTGCCGTAGGGAATGAAATTAGTATGACTTCCATAAGAAACAAGACCGTTGTAAATATCACAAATGGTAGTCAATCTTCAAATGCCTCTCATAATATCGAAAAGGAAACGGAAAAAATTAGAGATACCGATGTAGACGAATGCGCTACGCTTATTCAAATAAATAAAAATACCCCGCGTTCTACCAGTGACCTACTGTACAAATCGGAGTTTCCAAAATCTCAGACGAAGAACACAATGTGCAGTCTGAAAAGCAAATCACTTAACTCGGACGAGCGTTGCCCTGCTATACGGGTTGCTGAAATTCCATCCATAACCACGCCCATAACTGCATCGTTATCCCAAGTATCCGCGAGATCGTTTAATTTGCCAAATTATTATAAAAGCTCTGGGACTACACCGGCCGGCGTACCCGTTCCAAGTTACACCAGGAAAGATATTATAAAGGCGCCAAGACTCAGCGTCTTGCATGAAAGACTTGACGGGCAAGAGTCCCAAAGTATGCCAAAATTGAAAGTTGAACAAGTCGCGGAAGATGAAAAAGACATTTGTAATGCTGTCGATGGTTTATTGGTGTTGCAACAGAAATCTTGGAAGGCATTCCAGGATCCAAGAATTAGTCCCAACACTAGTGTTACTTTTCTTCCAAGCAGTAGTTTCTCAGCGCGTCCGCAGACTGTGAAAATTGAGCCCCCTGTACAAATTCCAGAGGTAACTTATCAACTGACGGATAACAGAGAAAAGTTAGATCGGCCGAAACCTCTTAACGCACGAATGGGTCATGCACATGCCATAGAAAAGACAGGTAAGCCGAACTATTCTACATTTGGCCAAGGCAGCAAGCCGTTTTCGAATCCGTTTAATTATAACCCCGGTTTAGAGACTGCGTTAACTTCCGAAACAAGAGCCGACAAACCGAAGTCTACGCAAGAGACGAAAGGTATGGCTCAGCGGTTTTGGCAGTTTCAACACGGTAACAAAGTGTTTTTCGCAAATGAAGATAACGCTAGACCTAAGCAGTACCAAGTATCGCCGTCCCGAAATCAAGGGACGATTAAAATTTCGACAACTACGATTAACCGAAGCAATCTCGCCGCCATAGGGCCTCAAAAGCTCACTATAGCGAAATGTACAAAAGTTTCTGCGGGAGTTCAAGCGGGGTCTGTTTCCCAAGATTCTGGCATGAAAACCCAAATTGCCGATGTATTACCTTCTTTAAGTTTACCTTCATCCTGCTTGAAGATAATACCTAAAACTTCGGAGCAGACAAAAACTTCAGCAAATCCAACAATGGATAAGGTACAAACGTATAGGAGGCTTCCAGTCAAATTTACAAATGTTAGGTGTTCCGACAGTGTTCCCTGTCAGGGTAACGGCAAGCCCGATAGAGTGAAAACATGCCCGGCATCGGTTGACAATTTATCGTGTATGGAAACCACCCAATGTGAACTGGCAAGCATAATTAAAATTGATTCCGGTGCTGGTGAAACGAAGTCTCCACCTTACCCACCAATTAGGCCCAAATCCACTCTGCACAGAGGGATGCCAGCCGAGTCATGCTTGACAATGGGTAACGTACAACTGCAAGGCATCTCTGATTCTACAATGGAAGACTGTTCCGTAACGTTATCGAAACAGATGAAACCTACGTCAACGAAACGAAAGGCCAAAGAAAAATTAAAAAAGAATACCTCCAAAAAGAAGGAGACCTCTTCTCACATAGACTTCCCTACGTTAAGTTTAGAAGAAGAGCCTGTTAGCGCTCTTATTGAGAAACCGGGTAGCACAGTAACTCCTACTTTTCTCACACCTGGGCACATATCGGATATGCTTTATCCCAGTGTTCCCGATATTAGCTTATTGCAGGCTTTTAATAACTATTGGAGCTCTCAGGCATCACATTGCGCGGTGTGCACAACGTTCGCTTCGACGAGAAGTTGGCGTGGGCGACAAATGCCGCCAGACTGGAAGTATTGCAAACCAACTGTCTTACCAAAATCTTCTCCAATATGGGTAAACATTATTTTCATCGTTATCGATATAAGAGGAGATTATAGATCGTAGAAACTTCATCGAACCAATAGGACGGAATGTGGCTGATCGACACGTATACAGGGTGTCCCAGAAGTAGTAATCCCCAAGACTAGAGGGAATTGGTGATATTTGAAATCGAAAGTTCCGTTACTATTATTTCTTAAAATGATTATCTACCGAGTTATTACCCATCCCAGATGCGCCATTCAAACCCGACGGGGTCGGGGCGCGGCGCTCGGCTCTAATAATTACGTTCATTCAAAATAATAATTATTTATTAAATAAATCAGTCAAAACACCTTCGGTGTAAAATAGACTTGTGGCAAATATGGTCTTTTGCACGGTTACATCTTCAAACTCAAACCTATGAATTCTGTAATGAAATTGTTTGATCTACGTCAAGAGATAAGAGATACAATTAATCTGCCTACCAAAGCAACGACATCTGTTACTTTGGCCAAATCCGCCCAAAATAAAATACAAGTTTAAAATGAAAATCTTTGGGAAGCCCCATAATATACTGATACTGTAATAATATTTATTGCGCCTTAATTGTTTACATTAAATTAAGTCAAAGATGTAATTTGTGTTTTATAATCCACAAAGAATTGCCAAAGAGACAAATGATCGGTATTTCCAAAGATCAACACTTGTCTGTTTCTTCCAGATTCGGTATTCTTGCAATAACTATTATTTGATTACGTGTATGAGCCTCAACATTATTTTACAGTACCTTTGTATTTATATCGATAGCAGTATCGAATTATATTGAGTATCATACCAAATGGCACATTCCATACAGGGTGCGGCAAAGGTTCTGGCAATTTTATTTTCCTGGGTCTTCGGCATTGTCAGTTTTCATGTGATTTCATTGAATTCCCTGTGTAATTTTAGTCCGGAAAAAGTTTTACTTATTTCTTTGTTTTCAGTTGTATTTTCGTTACGGTTCTTGAAAATGTACGTATCCCCGTCGTCGTTGAGTCGCACGAGTCAGGAATGAAGACGGCCGACTGTTTCAAACAGAGGGCCGTCCACGACATCGCGAAACGTTTCAAGGAGACAGGAGCAAAAAGTCTCAATGATACGGTATGCCACCGTAGACGCGTTGAAAGTGGCGTTGGCCCGCGCCTGGGGTGAGATTTCGGTGGAGGAGGGTGAAATGTTCGAAAGCGACAACGCGCAAACGTATCGAAGCCAAAGGAGGCAGTTTCGAGTATTTCTTGTACATTTTTCCGTTCAGGGTCAATCATCGATGTTGATTTAATAAAAGTAGTATTATTCGTTCAGGTGTGTGGATACATTTTTGCTGTGTGCAGTATTTTTATACCGTTGAAATACTTGAAATAATTGCCAGAACTTTTGCCGCACCCTGTATTTCGTTTTCCTACAATAATTATAGAGATATCAAAGTGAAACTTCCGAAATCCCCCCGGATTCATGGTTTTTGATGCCCTAATTGACCGTAGAGTAGCACCCTGCACCGTCTGTCATTTCAGTGGCAACTAAATCCCCCCTCCGAGACCTCGTGTTACCATCGTTTTAGCATAGAAGCGTATAAGACACTTTTTTGCCTTTACTTCATTCTAAAGCGAGTTTCTCGATTACTGGAGTGTTCTAAATCGTTGTACAATTGTCCGGACACCTTTGTTTCTCATGTCAGGGCCTTCGATAATTGTACGAGTACGTCGATCGAAATGTGAGAGCTCGACGCCATTTTCGTTCTGGTCTGGGATAAATCCAAATTTCGCTCCAATCGATTTTTATCGATTTTGTAGATTCAATAACCTCTCATTTTTATCTAGTTTTGGTTTTATTCTTTACCGTTATATGCAGTAGTCGTTCTTATACTATTCGACCTTATAGATTTGTGGATGCGTACCGATCAGCCACGTTTATTTAAATGGCGTTAACTGTTTAAAATTGACAATTTATATTATAGTTTAGGTACAATTCATTTATAACAACCTTACTTTTAACCTTAACTTTTTTAGGTCTCATCGACCCTATTTGCTATGAACTCAAAGGAGCAGGGCTTTGAGCCAGAGAACGATACGTTGTTAAATTGTCGGGAATGTCGCGTGACAGTTCATGCATCTTGTTACGGAGTCACTGTACTGCCAGCGGATCTGCAGAATTGGGCATGTGACAAGTGCAAAGCAGGCATGGTACACGTGGTAAGTTCACTTAAAGCCAAACAAATGTATGTTCGATTCAGAGGAGGATTTTATTATATCATTGGAAGGAATTCACTTGTTCTACGAAATTTCCACATTACGTGGTAAATAAATAGCATTCATTGTAAAGTGGACCTCTAAAAGTAAATGGCTCGGAAACGCAGCTTTCCGTCGCTTCATTTGTCAGCAGATTCGGATTTCTGTTCTTCGGCGGGTAAACATCTTTCCCGATCGCGATCGTTTCCAAATATAAGCATTTAGATACCTAGACATTCTTTCAAAGAGTTTCAACACTTCCAATTTCCATTCGGAGTAAGACATATTTTTCTTTAACTCGTCAGTGTTTGTCTGAAAAATTACCCGGATACGTATTTAGTTTTGGCAATAATTCGCTTATTTGACCGAAGTCGATGTGGAAGCGGCGTCAAAGCGGTCCCATTTACGAAACTGCTCTCCGAACTTTGTGTACCGGATCATTTGAAACTTTACAATGTGAATAAGGAACGATTGACTTCTCAGGTGCTACTTTCGCATCCCTTTCAAATTATTGAAACAATTGGTTGAGACATGTTTCTATTTAAGATAGTAAACAAATGTATTTATTTCAAGTAAATGGAAATGGACCAAGAACGGTAATAATTTACTTCAATCAAAAGTATTATAAAGAGTTTGATTTATTCAAAATAACTACAGATAATTTATATCAACCAAATGTTAGTAACGATAACAACACGAAAAAACCTCTTTAATTGTGGTATTAGATGCATAGGGAAGTTCGGTGTCCTCGCAATGAACGTCTTGTAACTCTGATCCAAATTAACAATTTTTTCCCGTCCTATGGTAATTTGAAAGTGTTTATCTTAAGCTTTAAAAAGCACTGGAATAGTTGGTGACATAATCTCAAAATACAGCAGTTAACAAAATGTCCGAAAAGGAGCACTTAAGGTACTGCATTCTTTTTGCTTACCAATTTACACGTTGACTGCCACGTCACCCATATTTGGGTGACAGCAGTCAAATAAAATGCGCGTGGCAGTCAACGCGTTGAAGGAAAACGCTGCCCAGGCTGTTGAAATGATATGTTCCGCTTTGGGTGAAGGTGCTGTAATCCATAAAACATGTTGAAAGTGGTTCCAAAGGTTCCGGGAAGGTAATTTCCATCTTACCGATCAAGTGCGCCGTTGCCGGCGCGGTGGACACTACCCGCTAATTGCTGGTTTTTTTGGCTTTTCTCGGAAAAGCATGAGACCCGAGGGTTCCGCGGGGATCCCCACTTCAGGTAGAGCATTCGCTTATATGAAGGATTAGCCGGGATTTCCAGAAAAAAAAAAGGATACGTGGCGATGAACGGTGGTGGATGGCCGACTTATGTCGAAACAGTACCAAATAGTCAACGCCGAAGTCGCGTCGGTACACCGGTTCTCGTGAGATCACCGAAGTTAAGCGACGCCGGGCACGCGGTCGCTCCTTGGATGGGCGACCATCAAGGAGGGGCATCACGTAACGTTGGCGAAAAAACAATGGCACTTTCGGCCCTTAGTAAAAAGGAAAAGTGCGGATGGAAGTGACACCGGAGGAAGAATAACGAAGATCGAAGAAGCGGCCGTCATGGGGGAAGCCGCTGAAGAGTTACCGAAGAAGAAAGAACGGAGCATCGGACGAGAGAGAAGAACGCGAGATGGAACATCGCAAAAAGACGCACTCCGCCTTCCATCTTGCCGATAAGTAACGTAGAACGGATTGATTTCGGGGTGGACCCGATCGGATGCCTTGGTGTATGGCGCGTTGCACGTCGAGCTTATGCTCCATGTGATCGCGTATTCGCACCCCCGGTCCGGAGGTATACGGCGCGTTCTATGTCGAGCTGTGCTCCATGTTTATGTGTCCGTGTCCGGATCCCGCTGGGTCGTCGGCGGATCGGTACCGTAACGGTCGCTCGATGGCAAGAGCATTAAGATAATTCGGAGCTAATTTAAGAACGGAACATAAAATGTAATTTGGTGAAAGTGATCCTTTGTTTGTCCTTCTTATTTGCCTCCAGAGAAGGGCCCCCGGGTCCGGGTGATACCCGTGCCTTGCCGCTACGGGGGTGCCTAGCCCCGTAACCTAGCAGGGACGAGGTCTGACACTCGGCACGTGCAGTGGGGTACCGAAAAAAGTGGAAGATGAGGAATTAGAACAGCTACCGAAGCAAAATCCTTGACAAATGCAACAGGAACTTGCCGTAAAACTTAGTGTAACTTAACCAGCCATTTCCGTATGCTTAAAGAAGTTTGGAAAAATTTTGAAAGGCAGACCGTTGGGTGCCTCGTGTGTTATCCCCGGAAAACAAAATGAGACGCCGTGACATAGCAATGTCTCTGCTGTTGCGATTCAAGCGAAAGGACTTTCTTCATAATATTGTGACTGGGGATGAAACGCGGGTAATGTATAACAATCCCAAAAGACGAAAATCGTGGGTTCATCCGGGTGGGCCATCGACAAGTATCGCGAAACCGAATATTCACGCTAAACAACTGTTGTGTATTTGGTGGGATTTTAAAGGTGTCATTTATTACGAGTTGCCTACACCCGGTGAAATTGTCAATTCTGAATGCTATCGACCGCAACTCATTCGTTTAAGTAACGTAGTCGAGCGAAAAAAGACCATTTATCGGCAGTGGAGCTAAGCAGATGATTCTGCCGCATGATAACGCGCGGCCGCGCGCGACAAAAGCTACCATGGAAGTTATTTCTTCTTTGGGCTGGGAAATTCTCCAGGCCTTGCCCCTTCCGATTATCATCCGTCCCGGTCGCTTCGGTATCACTCGGTGGATTCCCACTTTCGGTCTCTCGAGGAGGTCAAAAAAGGCATCGATGACTTCACCGAGTCAGAACCACCGTCATTTTACCGAAGCCGAATTCGCCAGCTGCCCGAGAGATAGCAAAAGTGTGTGGAAAATGATGGGGGCTATTTCGATGATCGACGGAATACTCGTTTCTTGTGAATATACACTAAATCCATGCTAAAAAGACACCGAACTTATTTATACACTTAATATTTCTAATTCATTTAAATACTTCTATCATAATGCTCGTTTTATGGTTGTCAGTTTTCCAGTATTTTTTTCAATATGATAAAATCTAACCATTATAGAATGTATCACTTTTTTATAACAATGTATCCGTGAAATATATTTTTTTAAATCATTTTTGAAAGCGTAGTTAAAATTTATAAAATGCGATTTGTTAATTGTGTTGGCAAACGAAACCTCATTTGTTTCTTATTTATATGATGTCTGAAAACTGAATAATACCAATTAAGATTTCAATTATTTTCTTATGTTACAGATGTGCTGTTTATGTCCGATGCGAGGAGGGGCTGTTAAACGAACCAGCGATAGTCGTTGGGCTCATATTCTTTGCGCACTTTTATTACCAGGGGTTACTTTCAAAGACTCCATTAATAAAGATCCCATAAACGTACTGAGCATTAAAACGGAAATGGTTAAACAGCAGTGCTGCTGCTGCAGTCAAAAGGATGGAGCTTGCCTTAGCTGTCATCATTGTGGCGCTCTCTTTCATCCTATGTGCGGACTTGTTGCAGGCGCCACTTTTGATATACCTGCTTACAACACCCAAGAACTTCAGGTACTAACTATGTACTATTCATTTGAACGGTAAATTATCTTTGAAAGAGTCCGTAGTTCGTTTCTGAATTTATAAATTTGATCCAAAAAAATTTCATTGTACATGTATATTTAAGTTGAAATAGCCTGAAACACTGCATAGATATGGAAAAGACGATACAAATTGAAATCTCCCAACTTGACGCTAACGAGCGGCTAAACGGAAGGGTAAACAAAGTGGGCCCGGCATTTAGGTCCACGGTTCCACAATTCAACTTAACCGAAGTTTAACTGATTTACCCCCGGTTTAGACCTGCTGTAAAGTGTTGTAGCATTTTTTGCATATATTTGGATCTTAATTCAAAGTACCGTTTCCATGTTTTTTATTCACTAAACCGAACATACAATGTATTGAAATAATTCAATTTCATAAATATATTTACAGGTAACATGTCATAGTCACGACAATGGAAAGGATAAAATTCCATGTATTACTTCTGGAGAGACAGTTTGGGCAAAGCATCGTAATACACGCTACTATAAAGCCACCGTAGACTCCATAGACGATACTCTTTTCTATATGGTTACTTTTAATGATCACAGCTTCAGCGACGACCTCTATCCAACTGATATAACGGTAACCACTAATCTCTTATCTCTATTCCACCACGGTACTTTTAACCCTTATCTGGCACACTTTTACAGGCGTAACGTAGCTAGCCCCCAAGGCCGTTTGAGACCCCAGTCATGGAAATACTTGTTACAAAGAAACAATTGATTTTGTTTACTTGTAAAAATACTCATATATCCTTTGACACTTCCTTTACCGGGTGCTATAGATTATTTTGTTTGAATTCAATGTTGACTATGGGGAAAAAAAATATATATATACTGAAGGTAGAGAAAACGAAAAAAAATGACGATTTTCACTTAAACCTTCAAAACTATTCCATTTTTTTTTTATATGACACTACAAGTACCATTTTCAAATCATAAGACATAAATTGAGGTTGATCGTACTTGGTACTCCAGTATGCCAGTGAAGAGTTAACACGTTAAGCACGGTATCACGAATCCTATATATAAAAAATTGTGCCGCATGAACGGAAAGCTCAGCAAAATTGGCACCGCACTTAACGTGTTAATGAAATATCGAAGTTCAAGAGTACTTCTATTTCAGAATTATGATCGTCTCAATCCCCCCCCAATTGGAGCCAATGTAACGGTTAATTGGACGGATGGACAAACCTATGAAGGTGTTTTTGAGGGGTTAAATCACCGAGTCATGTACACCGTAAGTTGCTTTCCTTCAGTCATGCGATTATGAAGTACAATGCTGGTCCAATTGACTTAGTATGACTTTTATTCATAAAAGAGAACATACGACATGGACGACATTCTTTATTAGAAGAATTCGGTAAATGTTACGTATAGGAGATTCACCTTCGATCAACTTTACCTTGACATATGTTGTCAAGGTCACCCTCCTAAGTGACCTCCACGAGGTTTTAGCCGTCGCTCGTTGTTTGTTAAAAAGTTATTAAGAAAATCATTTTGATAAGTTGAAAGTACGTTTTCGACACGTGTTCGTTTAAAAACTCGGAACGTAGTATATCGCGTTGTATACAAATATTGATAAACTTATTATTCCGTTGTGACTTTTCTTGTCGCCATTCTGTCAGCAATCGTAGTCGATAACTCGGTAAATATTTATTTAAAAGAAGGTATCATTTTGATTAACGTATTAATGCTTTCTTTGAAATTATGAGTTCGATGTATCCGTTAGAACATAATTAGATAATTAAATATCGTTAAACGTTTCAATTGTACGAGTCGTCCACATTGGAACCGCCATTTGGTTTTTATTAAACTTTTTACTTTGGATTTACAATTAGCAACCCCAGAAACCTTTTAATACTAAATTTCAGCTAAATTGAAAGCATTTCTCGAAAACTTGTTTGCCATGTTGGATTCGCCATTTTGTTTATAAAAGTGCCGATTTCGGATTCGTAATTAGCGACCCCAAAAACGCCCGAGTAGCCTACGCCCCAAAACGCCCGAGTTTCAACTCAGTGGAAAACGTTTTCTATTTCTGACCAACTGTTTGGGATCTGGTCCCACCGGGCGACGGTTATTATATTTCTCGACGGGTTCCACCTCTCCTTAATACTTATCTTCGATTCCTGTCAGCGTCCTATAATAAAATATTTTCGTACATGGTATACATAACATGAAATGGACGGCCGACGGCCCACCGGGTACGCCGGATTCCGCGGCGGTTTCCACGGGAAATCCGGCGTGCCCGCTGAGCCACCCGTTATAAGCTATTATGCAGTGTTTACATGATTCCGAGGAAAAAAACAAAACAAAAATTGAAAAAGATTTTACTCGAATGTGGTAAGATAAAGAAATTTAATGTGACCGAAAACGAACGTTTTTCTAGCATGAATTTAAATTTATCAAAGAAAAGTAAAGTTTTAAGTCTTATCTAATAGGGCATTGTAAAGATATTTCTGTTAAGAGAAGAGATGAGTTTTCACTTTACTTGTGACTTGAATATCTTAATTTATTCGTATTCAGTATATTTGGATGTTTTTCCAGGTGATTTTTGAGGACGGATCGCAACAAATATTAAAACGCAACGAAATCTACAGCTTGCAAGAAGATATGCCGAAGCGAGTTCGGTCGCGTCTGGTGAGTTTAGCTTGAAGTTAAACTACCAAAAGCAAATACATACATTTAGCTTAATGTATATGTCATGAATACCGCTTACATATTTTCTGTAACTAATTTTATTCATTTACTGCTTTCGTTTCCTTTTCATTTCCTGATTTGTTTGCCAAAGTCTGTCGCAACCGAAATGAAGCATCGATATCACCTTTACGGAATCGAGGATGAATTTGAAACCCCAAGAAAGGTTAAACATTCAAAGAAGCATGACTGCGTTACAGCCGAGGTCGATTGCTGAGCGAAGACAATGTGGTACCTTGGCTGTTACATATACTTCTATTTTGTGGTAATTAATACATCTGCCTTCTCTGGTCCGTTAGACCACAAAGTGATTTATATGTACGCAAGTAAAAACGAGATAAGAAGTATATATATATACATTCTTACATAGTATACCTGTTTGATGCATCACAAAAATTTATAGCATTTTTTATTCAATTTCTTGAGTTTCAATATCTTAATTTTTTTTTTCTTCAAATAAAATACGTCATATTAAAAATTGTATAAGAATACATCCTTAGGTAATAGCGGCATTCATAGAAGTAAACATCCTCTTGTAGTGTCGAACTCTTCTTTACATTGTACTCCGATATAAAATTGTAACAACAAATATGAATACATTACTATTATGATGTTGTAAATAAAATCAACAAATATTGCTCTGTTCTGTTTTTACACATTTGCGATAAATGCATTCAAGGAAGAAACAGATTACTAATATTTGAGGATGCGTTAGATATGATATTGAAATTCATCGAGATTGCAAGAGAGATTGCGAGATTGAAATACATCGACATGCTTTCTTGTGCCTCGAGTAGATACATTGAATTGCTCCCGATAAAAGCTAAAACATAAGATTCACTTTAGATGGTATCTTAAGTTGAGCAAGATCCCTAAAATATTAAATGTATATAAAAATGTCGTTAAATGTAGAAATCTTATACAATACTGGTCCAATACTAAGCAATAGTACAAATGATAACTATTGTTGTTTCCTATTCTTTATTATCTTTAATTATAACGATTATCATTGCAATTTCTTTGTGTATACAATTAGCATTATTTTTGCTTTACTTCAGCTGTTATTTAATACAAAATGCGACCTTATAGACTGATGTACAATAAGGAGCCATCATATTATATATTACCACTTTGTAAATCTTGCTAACGATGGAGGTTGATATTTTTTCGATAAGCTTTAAGGTGTTATGAAAGGGTCCCCGCCCACGCGCGCACACACACACACACGCGCGCGCGCGCACGCGGGAGGGGGCCACGTACAACTTTTCTCTAAACTAGGTGCACCAAATCATTTGAAACTTGAGCACGTGATTATGTGGAGACCCTAAGAAAACGTGATGCCCATCGAATATCATTAAAAAAAGAAAAATGTATTTAACTCAGAATAGAACCAAGCACACATTTTTTTGTAATGAAATTTCATGAACATCCCATTCTGTCTTAGGATCTCCATAATCATGTGCTGAAGTTTCAAATGGTTTGGTGTACCCAGTTTGAAGAAAACTTTTATAAATATTTTGACGTTTTGATACATGGAATGACCCTTTCGTAACATCTTAAAAAGGTGAAGGAATAGAATGCATAAAAAGTAGTAATTACAATACAAAAAATTCAATTAAATCGTGAAATCAACTGGAGGGTATTTCATGGGAGCAAAGATGAATTAATTAAAAAATAATTAAACATAACTTGAGTTATTAAAACACACGATATAACGGAGCAGTTCGATCATGACTTATTCTGAAAACGATTAGACGACAACAGGTGAAAGTGCCTCTTTTTGATTTAATTCAAACGGTTTAACGGAATTTTTTTCAATGTACACTTTTAATTTATTCTTGAACTCTTCTTTAAGTAGGTAATTAATTCTAGGTCAATTAATATAGTGCGGCAATTAATGTAGTCCGTATACGTGAACACTGGATAGGTATATTATTGTAACGGTATATTTTTCCACGAAATCGTGCTTCATTTGGATGTTATTAGGAAATTAATTTGGTAATCGAAATGCTTAATATTTCTTCTGTTTCAATGGACATGATTTTTTTTATACGGCAATTCCAGTCACCTATTTATATACATGTGCTCATATATATGTTTTAAGATAAGTAATTCTATGGAAATCAACATTTCAAACTAAATCGCAAAATAAAATGATGAAAGTGTACATAAATTTAATTTCTGTAAGAAATGAAAGCTCGATTTTAACATGTTGACTATCGTGTCACGCGGATCTGTGACACGTTATATTAGAATTTAGAAGCGGAAATGTAATTAGGAATCAACGCAATTAATAAAATTCATTACATGTGTGCTTCGTGCATTTCTTATCAATATTTATTTATTGTACCTGTTT
Source organism: Orussus abietinus (assembly GCF_000612105.2). NCBI lineage: Eukaryota > Metazoa > Arthropoda > Insecta > Hymenoptera > Orussidae > Orussus > Orussus abietinus. The sequence goes on along the minus strand of NW_019394808.1, from coordinate 7,641 downwards.
TAGTTAGTGACATGGCGGCTTTCTGTTCGTCATAATATAAGGTCGGAGCGGCGCACGGTAAGTACTCATCAATTCGTCATTCCTCCGTTTCTGAATAATGTGAAAAAAACAGGTCTTTGAAGCTTGCACCATGACCTGAATTATGGACTATTTCTGGGTTCACAAGAGCAGAAAGAAGATAAACGTTGGGCTCTTACTCTTTACGAGAAAATGATTACGGAAGCTAGCACCCAAATTAGAAGAGAATTTCAAGATCACGAACGCGCTTTAATGTAATAAAATTACAATCTTTAGGACATAACCGGCTTCCATCGTCGAATTATCACAAACTGCTCAACTATGCATGGTACAAGAGCGGATATCTAAACGAATGGCCAGATGGTTTTCAAGATCCCGTTGCCTTTGCATTCTACCCGATCCTCTCTGCGTGGGGGGACTCCGCAGGCCTTAGGTACAACCACGCACGGCACATCACTGACCCTGTCCCGGGCGTGAAACGAAATCTCGATCTAGCGGACGACCCCCCGCCACCGCGTCCCGCGGAAGTCCGGCAGAGGGATCTCGAATTCGCTTGAGGTCTCCCCTTACCGGCCGCGGGCCGTGCTCCAACTCCCAGAATGTGACCGGTGCTCCGGATCTTCCTCTTCGCGTCCACCCGCCCTCAAGGGTCCGCGTTTCCTCAAAATGGCGGCCTGCCCCCGTACCTCGGAGGCCCTCGGCCCGGAAAGGGCACCGCTTTGGACCGTCACGTTGCAGTTGAAGTCCGTTAAACGCTATCTTGAGAATTATACGAAATGAAGAGTTCCATATGCCATTTCAGTCAAATAATTATAAAGCGGTAGAAGTAAAACTGTAGAAATCCCGTCGATTCACGATTTTTTATAGTGTAATAGACCAATGGCGCCATTGGTGATGATAGCTGCAATTCAATTTTTCTTCTAGGAACATGTATTACCCACGGAACAAGGTAACATTCCCTTGCAATCGTTCATTAAAGTATTTTCCATATTTTCCTATCTGACTCCGTAATGTTGCATTTCTAAAGTATTCCACATTGTTCGAGCTAGGTCCTGAAACTCTTCGGTTTCAATTGTAAGCCTTCAAGAAGCGTAAAACCTACCATACAGACTTACCATAGGGCTTCCATATTCACGTGGTAGAATTTGAAACGAATCGGTACACCCAATTCGGAGAATACTTTTACAAACGATTTTAGCTGTAAGATATAAATAGGCTGACCCTTTCGTATCACCAACGTTTCGTATGGCCAACGTGCTTCTGTCGGGCTCTTAACCGTGTTTTATCATAGGTTTAATTAGTATTCGAGTTCTCCACGTTCGTCTATTCCTAATATTCTCATTTATTTACATCCTTAGGCACAATAAGCTTTAGCCTTGCTCGCAACACGTTTAATCGTTTAATGACACATAATATGATGTAGGTTTTACTAAGTAAGCGAGTAGCTACAAGACGGACAATTTGAAAATTTATTTAGATCGATCATACCTGTAGTCGGCTACTTTTCCAATAGAATTTGTACCTTTTCTGCAATGACAGTTATTTAATCATCCCAGTCGTCATCGTCACTTGACCCACTAACGGAGTCTTCACTTTCACTGTGTATAGCACGTGATCTCTCAGCTAAAGCCCTGGAAAGTGCGCCAGCAATTCCATCCTCCATCACAGCTGACGGAATTGACTTAGGCTCGTTCACGACTGGTTTTAATTCCACCCCTTGCCGTATTTGGTGAAGCAAATCATTTCTTAAATCACCAGTTGGTGAAGGTCTTGAATCAGTTTTATTTACCTTCTGAAATGCAACAAAATAAATATCATCGATATACATGCCAATATCAATGAGCACTTATATACGTCGGTAAAGAGATTTAATTTATAAAAGAAGCTTTTAAATATCATAATCTAAAAATTCTGTTAACAAGAATATGATAATGTAGCGAACTCTGGCTTTCTCATGTTTCAAACTGGGTCTCTTATTTAAGTTACATGCTTTGTAATTTCATGAATTTTAAGATTGTTTACATAATACACCTATATAAAAACCACACAACTGCTTGACACGGATTATTTTACTATTAAAATATTTAATATATTCAATAACCGATTACAAAAGTGCTCCGTTTGAAGGTTTTTATTTTTCTTTTTTTTTTTAACCTTTGCGGTCTTCACAGTTAAAGAATTAAGAAGTGAAAAGAGAGAAGAGTGTTAATCAGGGTCATACATACCTTAAGAGTTGTACCGCTTCTTATTGATTCCATAAGCATATCCCTTGGCTTTAAGGATTCTCCATTATTACTAGGGGCGTAATTCGTAGGATTGGAAATGCAAGATTCACTGCTGTTTTCAACAGAAGCGGGCAACGGAGGTGGTGGAGGAGGAATTGGAGTGTCACCTTCCGTATCACCTTTGCTATAACCAGGTAGTGGCGGTGGCGGTGGTGGTGGCGGAGGAGGAGGAGGTGGCGGTGGTGGTGGTTGCGATGGCACCGGAGGTGGAGGAACAAGTGGCAGCGATGGCGCAGGCGATACCAATGGAGCAGAAGGCCGAGATGGTAGAGGCCGGTGTGCCGGAGGTGCACATGGAGGAGGAGGTGGGGCGTTTATCCGCGCTGGAGGAACCGGAGGTCCACTCCTAACAGGATGATCCTGCGAATTCAGAAAAAGAATGTACGTATTAATTTATCGATGAATCCGACGTTACAGGGATACAGCTGCTTGACACAAAAATTACAGTGCTGCGATTGCCACGGCACGGCACAGCAATAGCGTTTGCTACGTCACAAGTGTTGCCGCTGCTTGCCGCTACGTGGCAGCATTGAACGGATTCAAAGACATAACCGGTATCCCTCAAGTGATACCTGAACGATTTAATGTTCTACGAGATTAATGACCTTTATTTGTACCGTCACCGTGACTTGATTACTTACGCCAGTTGAAGAAGAGTTTGTACCGATGGGCATGATTCTAGCTGGCACAGGTGGAGGACTGTCCGAATGAAGCGGAAGAGGCAATGGTTGGGTATTACATCGATCGTCGGAAACCATCGTCTTTAAAACTTCGTTAAAACCACCGTGATGTTCTATGAAGCTAAATATGAATTCTCGTGTTTTTCGATCGTTAAGTTCCCGCTCCGAAACACCTGCTTTATTAAAAAATTCCTTTAATCGCGGATCCTTGGTGTCTAATTCAATGCCTTTATTGTTGGCATTCCAACCCATGTGCGTTAGGTGTCTGCAAGGTAATAAAAACAATAAAAATGTTTAACTAAATAAAAATGAAAAGTTAATTCATCTGAAAAAGTGCAATACATAGTTTCAACCTAAAGTTAGAAGGAAGACTAATGTCTTCTTTTGTTAGTCTCCTTTTCGAAGAATTTCGATTCTTCATATACGAATTGTATAAAGATCCACTGGAAACGCTAATATTTTCTCGCATAGATGATGAACCGTTTGGTAAATTTGTTGCACTCCCAGGTGTAATATTGAGCGACAATGAACTGCTGTAGCTCTTTCTCGGCAATGTTATACCACGTTGGGCTTCAGCTTCCATTTTTGTGCGTCTTTCTTGCCTCCGTTGTCTTTTGATATTAAGCTTCTCAAGGAGGATGTTTCTAAAATCCAAAATATCGTATTTTTCGGGTTATCCTGATAATTAAGAACAAAAGGTGCAAACTACATAGCTATAATGATATTTCACGAAGAAGATCCAGAATAGTAAAATCGTAATGAAGAAAATGACCAAAGACTCCAATTTTCATATTCCTTCTGGTACAACTGATAATTAGCAGTTGATCAGTGTTTATAACGGTCAGTAATTGCTACACATAACCGTACTAGTTTCAATGAACAAATTTAACCTTCCATTGCCTTACTGAAGGTTCGGTCATGAAAGATATTCTATCTTGGAACAAATGTTTTAGTAACGATAATATTTCAAGTTACACACAATGACTTGACACTATAATGTCGATTAGTTACATATATTTATGTAAGTCTTGATGCTACTGCATAGAAAGTGCCGAAGTTTTATCTTTAGAGATACATAACGTCAGAGGCGGATCTGGAACTTGGAATACCTGGGGCATCGGACCAAATCTGTGCCCCCATTTGGTAAATGTTTCTCTGGCAAATAAACAGATAAAAGACCATGAAAAGAAATGCACGATGCATTGTCATTTAATAATATGTTACGCAACTCCTTATCGAGTACGACTTGGCGGATCCGCGTTTTATCAAGGGATGAAATCTCTTTTTCTAAGTATAATATTCGACTCTGGACAGAGTCCTCAGTAAAAGTATAGCATTATCGTTTCTTTTAAGTTGTATTATAATATATCTCCAAATCGTTGCAAATGGAAAATGCAGAAGTGTATTAATTACAAAGTGGAAGCGCAATTGAAAAGGCTAAAAAGGTGTGGTACGGTATCGTGAGACCATAACACGCAATCAATTTTCAAAACGTCAGTCTATTGAATTTCGGTATTATGGAATTTTGAGCACGGATCCGCCAAGTAGTACTCGATAATGAATCACTTAACGTTTCATTATTAAATGACAATGCATCATTAATGTCAATGAGTAGCAGTAAGATAAAAGAGTGACGATAGGGTCAAAATCCGTAAATGAAGAAACTGAAGTAGCATGGTAATGCCAGAGAGACTTCTAATGAGAAACAGGCACGGAGAATTTATGTACTTGGATTGGTAATATGATTTGAATTTAGAAACATAATTTAGAATATAAACACGACCTTGTACTCGGCTAGGTTCTTTTACACAAAGATGTTTTTGAGGTCACATTTATCATACTACATCATATTACGTGGGTATATACTTTCATGGAAAAAAATAAAACTACAATTACATGTGACAAACAGTGCATCGAGCGAGAATCGAACCAATGCCTTCGGCGATCCAAGACCTAGCAGCTTTTCCATTAAGCTCTCAGCTGATTCGAGAATCGCTATAACCCATGTTCATGTAAAGTATGTACCAAATGTTTAAACGATTATTTCATAAAAATTCCCGAAGGGTGCGTACTATCCATTTGGCAAATAGTGTTATACATTGAGAGCTAAAAAATAACAAAGTATTGCGAAAATCTGAGATCGCATCTGGTCCTCCCCTTGGAAGTACGTCATAATGTTGTCTTACCTCAGTGTAACTGCATCTGTAACACTCGCGAAATTAAATGCGGTCATACAGTCATCACCCTCAAAGGTATGAAAGTATAATCTGGGAGCCTTGTAATCCATGGAATTGTAAACCTCATGCTCCCACAGCATTGCTTTTCTTTGAATACAATATAAGCGGAGAAAAAAATTTCTTTTAAGATTGTCCCTGATTAAAGTTATTATTCCCGATGACTTCTTTAACCATTCTCTATGAATGGGAGGCTCGGTTAAGTATAACTGAATGACTCCTGCTGCAAGGCACTGAAAAATATTTTAATTATCTGTATTATACAAGGTTTGTTAGTTGAATAAGCACTTTTAGTTTTTAAGTTTAGAGTTAAAAATTCTAAACGCAAGTAGACGATACTTGTTCATCCATGTTGAAATGTATGCAACCGAGTATGTACTCGGTACCGAACTCTAGCAAGTTTCCTGATTCTTTGTATCTAAGTGAAACAGTTTGTACACAAAAATTCAACTCATTAAATACTTCTGCTTTTTGAGAGTGTTTTCTTAAAATGGAAATACTTTGATAGAACTTAAATTAATTCATATGAAACTAAGTTTCAATTCAACAAAACCTGTCAAGAAATTTAATCTGTGTCGATAGAAAAGATATTTCTAAATACCTACATTATCAATTGTCCTATTTATATCGACAGCTGTATCGTATTACATTGAGTATCGTACCAAATAGCATACCCCATATGTCGTTTATATACAACGATTATAAAGAAATCAAAGTAACGAAACTTCAGAAATCTTTAGGATTTGTGTTTGATATTCCAACTGCAGAGACTGCCTTGCGCAATCTGAACAGTCGTGGACAACTAAATTTCCTATTTGAGACCTCATGGTACTTCTGTCTTAGCACAGAATCCCATAACACTTTTTTGCCTTTATCATGTTTAAATGTAAATTTCGAGTACTAGAGCGTTCTAAATCGTTATAATCGAAAATAACTAAAACGTTTTATAATCTATAGTAAAGGAAAAACCGGAATATTTTGTAAGTTGAAAGTTAATCAGTTTTATGCAATTTGAAATATTACAAACGAAAAATGTATCCGATTTTATTAGCATATCTAAGCGCTTGAACTACAGCTGGGTAAAATACCCTGGGTGGAGTTCCGAGACACGCATATCTCCGATTAACTTTATGCGATTCATCAAATATTTTTTTGGATCATTTAAGTACACATAAGAAACAAAATACACCCTACCCAAGAAAGCACAGGTAAACAAAAGCGGAATTGTCAAAATTAACAAATATTCTACCTATATATGTACCCAATACCGATCCATTTTATAGCCACGAAGTTAACGTCAATAAGTCATTCTTAAAGAATTTTTTCCATTACAGGAGAAAATTAGCACGTCATTTGCAGAATCTAGGTCACTTAGAAAACAGCTATGATGAAGAGTAAACGTGAAGAAGTTTCCTAAATGAATACCTGACACCGATTTCCTATCAGCTGAAAGACTTGTTCGTTTTCCTCCGGTTTGAGCAGAACGGATCCCCTATTCTCGAAGGAGCTTCCCGACTTCATTTTTCCCTCGGAGGTTATGTATTTTAAAGTTATGCGTATGCTATGGCATAGGAAGCTTTCGATGTCTTGTCAGTACAGGTAACTAAATACCCACTGATCACATTTTCTCGCCATTCGAAATCCTCGCATGGATACGCATCAATTTCCTACGAAGCCCAACAGCAACACTGGACAACACCCACAAAGAGCATGAAGTAAAGAGAATTAGAAAGAGCGGAAATCACTGAAATATGTAGTAAACTGGAACACTTGCTACTCTTATGTTACCAAGAGAGGTCGATGGCGCTAGTCGATGAGTTCGACCCATGGGCGCAGGAATATATGGACATATATGGAAGGGGCCCAAGTCAGCTAGGTAATCAAAATCTTAGCTTCCTCCGATTGGCTGAGATTCAGTTGTTACTTTAAGAGCAGCGAGGAAAGAAAGGTGCAAACTGTGAACGGATGAACAGGAAGTGAAGTACGATATGCCACTTGTAGCAGAAAGAAGGTTAAATATTATGTTCTACGTAGAGGAGTGGTAAAAAGAAATAAGTTAGAGCAAACAGGAAATATGAAGAATGGTGACCTACCAATCGGAAGCCTTAAAAATCAACACAACAATCTGGCCGTCCTACTCCTCCCTTTCCGACGCGGCGGCGTCCCTTCGCGGGTCTAAGATGGGACTTTTGATTCCGTCCATATATTCCTACGTCCATTTTTGAACCCGGTACCAATTATAACGCAGGATGTGTAAATTACTGAAATATATAGCAAACGGGACAGCCTGCTTTTCTACATACAGTCCAATGACAAATTAAGTTTGGCCCTAACACTGCACGATGCCACTTGTTAATGCAGAGATGAGTTGGGAGATTGCTCACGTGCAGGGTCGCGCGATCGCACCGTGTGCTGCCCTCTGAT